>NC_056746.1:958950018-959250018 GCF_019279795.1 Protopterus annectens
TGGGGCTGTGGTGAGACCAAAGGGCAGTGCTCGAATTGGAAATGACTGACTCCGAGGAAGCGTAAATGTCTCCTGGACTCTTGAGCTATGGGAATGTGATAGTAAGCGTCCTGGAGATCTATGGAGCACATCCATGCATCTTTTTCCAGCAAAGGAAGACTAGATTGAAGAGTGACCATTCGGAATTTGGACTTCTTTACGAAACGATTCAATGAACTGAGGTCCAAAATGGGCCTGAAGTCCCCTGTCTTTTTTGGTACCAAAAATAATTTTGAGTAAGTTCCTGATCCGATCTGGTCGATGGGGACAGGCTGGATGGCTCTTTTTTCTAGCAGCTTTGAAACCTCTAATGCTGCCTGATCCCGCTGACTGGGTGGTACGTCCGGGATTTCCCTTAAAGAAAGGGGGGGGGTTTGTTGAAGGAGATGATATATCCTCTGGTAATAATGCGAAGCACCCACTGATCGCTTGTTATGGATTCCCAAGCATGTGGGTGCGCTGCAAAGCGACCCCCGACTGGCTCCAGAGTTGCACAGTCGGGCAACAACTCAGGAACGCTGGTTGTATGAAGAACCACGAAAGGAATCGCGGTCTCCAGAGTTACGGGGGCCTCTGCCACCTCTGGGGCGGCGTCTTCCAAAATTCCCCCCCCCCTTGCCTCTGGAGGGGGAAACACTGGGTGGAGTAGGGAAAGACTTTTGAGATTTTCTAAACCACATTTTCCCTCCTCTCCCAGCCTTGGGGTAAGGCCTGGAAGGAGCGGAAAATCGGGCCCCAACGGCAGTCAAAGTCTTGCCCTCCTGCTCGCACCAAGTTAGTGTGTCCTTCACCTTGGGTCCAAACAAAGATGACCCATCAAAGGGTCGTGAAGGAAGACTTGAAGGCCTCCGTGGACGAACACAAGCGTAACCAGGCTTGTCTCCTGAGGGCAACGCCTGTTCCCGCTGCTCTACTCGCCCCTTCGGCCGCATATGAAATGAGCCTCATGGACGAGTTAACAATAGAAAAGAGGGTAGTCATCTGTGCGCCAACAGTCGGGGCCAGCGCCTCAGGTAGGTTACCAACAAGAGAGTCATTTAGCTCTTTGAGAAGATCCCTTTGGAGCCTCGTAAAATGACATAAGTAGTTCAGCGACCGTAAGGTAAAGGCCGCTGAGGACAGGGTACGCTTCCCGTACCTATCCATACTCCTAGAATCCTTATTAGGAGGATGAATAGACGTCAAAGCCTCTGCCACGTCCTGCTGTGTGGCAGAAGCCACCACCAAAGCATCTACAGGCACACCCTTTGTGAGAAATTCCTTCTGGGGGGGGGCTGACAAAAATTTATTGGGCCTCGCAGGCACCGGTTCCACAGAATCAGGGTGTTCCCACACCCTTCGAGAAACCAAATCAAGGAGTTCATCGAAGGGCGGAGACACCCAGGAGGCGGAAGGCTGGGCCGCAAAGGCCTTGAGGAAGACTGACTCCTCAGCTGAAGGGGTTTTGGCTTGCCAGTCACCTCTCTGTCTCAGAATCTCCAAGATATCTGAGAAGGAGATATCATCCGAAGATGATTTGGGGGACCCTTCTGCGTCATCGAGGTCAGTATCCGATGTAATAGACTCATCTTGGGAGTCTACGTGCTTCCTCTTACACAATTTCTTCCGTGGGGGTTCGTCCGAAGCAGTTTCGGACGGACCACCCGAAGAAGGGAACCGATGGGGTATCCTCAGGCCCTGGGGCCCCGCTGCCGGGGCTGCAACACAACAGAGGCACCAGTCTCCAAATCTAGGGACGGTGAGGTAGAAACTTGCTGAACCGGCAAAGGCATGGCCAGCGCGCTCCTCATGGCCTCAAAGGCCGGACCTCCAGAATCCAAGGAGGTCACTGGTCTAGAGGCCACGATGGCACTGGGAATTCCAGCAGCCGATGCTCCGAGAGGAAGACTAGGCACAGCACCCAATCCCAAAGTATTCCCTCGGCCCGGCTGAAGAGATCGAGTACCAAACCCTGAACCGGAGGACAGGGTAGGAAGCACAGTCGAACCGAGAAACCTCAAGGGTCTCTGCTCAACGTATGGCTCGCTTTGCTCCACCACCACCGACTCCAACGGCTCCGAGGAGGTTGGAGGAGGAATCGAATGTGTTGGAGGGGGATCGGCTCGAAGCTTACTGTGCTGGAGCCGAGACCAATTTAGTAAACACTGGAGATTGGAATAGCCTCTGTAAAACCCTATCCAGGTCCGAATCTGAAAGTCTCGATGATTTAGAGGAGGTAGACAATCGAGAAGACTTTCCTCTCGGCCCGAGAGAAGGGGACCGGCTCCGAAATGGCTCCAATGCTATCGGCGCCGACTCCACCACAGCATGGACCACCATCGGCACCAAAGGAGCCTTCTACGGAGCCGAGGGGGAAGAGTCTGAGCTGCACACTTCCACCGGCTCCGAAGCCATTGGAACCGATGGAGGTGATTCACCTCTCGATACTCCAACCTGCGGCTCTGACAGCAATGGAGCCGAGGTAGGAGGTATCGAGGCAGACCCTTCGACCCTTGGCCCCGAAGTCAGTGGAGCCGAGGAAGAAGAGGTCAATTTTGTCTTTTTAGAAGTCGGCTCTGACGGACTTGTCGGAGCCGACGATCTTTTCTTTTTGGAAGCAACAGGTAGAACTAAGGCTTCCTCAAAGGAAGGCTTGATAAGCCCTTTCAATATTAAATAGAAGTTATGTTCTTACCATAACGTTCCATGTTAGTTGTCTTCTTCTCGCCTTCTTCTTGCTGGATGGGTTCGGAGCCGACCTGCCCGACTGCCACTCTAAAGCTCGAGAGTTGGTTCCACCGGCTCGAGGCTCCCCTTATATCCCACAATGCTAGGCGAGAGTTACCTCAGATCTCGTTTGTAAGCTAACCCCAGCTTATAACAGAAACAGTATAACTGTGAAAAACAGAATCCACCTCTAACAACAGGAAGAAGAAGGGTGACCTACATCCTGAAACAAGAAATATGCATAATAGCATATTAGCTAAGAAAGAGGTGGTAGAAAGAGAGGTCACGATCACAACTCCTCTAGGTCTGTCCAGGCCAGGGGGAAGGAGGGTGGGGCAAGAAGAAGGCGAGAAGAAGACAACTAACATGGAACGTTATGGTAAGAACATAACTTCTATATGTTAAGTTGTCTATCTCGCCTTCATTCTTGCTGGATGGGACCGTCCCTAGCACCTTGTCCCGGGTGGCCTAACGGAACAGACTCCTGAGAACAGTGGAACCAAAATTAGCTCTATGCCTAGAAGCTAAATCCAACTTATAATGGGAAATAAAAGTGTGAGGAGTAGCCCAAGTAGCCGCTGCACAAATGGTGTCAATAGGCAGTCTGTCTTGAAGGCTAGAGAAGTAGCCAAAGCTCTGGTGGAATGGGCTTTAGGCTTATTAGGCAGTTTTTGTGTCTAATCTCATAAACAAGGGTAATCAGAGATGTTAGCCATCTGGATAAAGATACCTTTGAAACTGGAAGTCCCTTTCTGCTTTCCGCATAGGAGACAAACAGCTGATCAGATTTTCTGAATTGTTTCGTCCTGTCCAAGTAGTACCTTAATTGACGATGAACATCCAGACAGTGTAATTTTGTTCAGACCTATTTGAATACTCCGGGAAAAAGACAGGGAGGTCAATGCATTGGTTTAGATTTGATGTTGAAACCACCTTAGGCAAAAGGACGGGTTAGTTCAGAAGAAACTCTGTCCTTATGGAACACAAGGTAAGGAGAACGACAACTGAGTGCTTGAAGTTCTGAAATTCTTCTAGCTGATGTGATAGCCACCAGAAAGAGAGTTTTCCATGATAATAACTTTAAGGAACATGAAGCTGCAGGTTCGAAAGGGGAAAGAATCAAAGAAGCAAGAACTAAATTTAGGTCCCAAGGAGAAGGAGGATTTCTTACAGGAGGTCTGAGAAGAAAAACTCCTTTCAAAAAGGCTTTGCAGAGTTTGTGGGACATTAGGGCGATTCAGAAATACCCACATGGAAATTAGAAATAGCTGCCAATTGAACCTTAAGAGTAGATGGAGATGAACCTGCATGGAAGAGTTCAGCAAGAAAATCGAGGACTAGTTGGATGGAAGCGTGAAAGGATCTATGTCCTTTCCTTGTGCCCAATATGAAAATCGTTTCCACTTACTCAAATAAATCTTTCGAGTGGAAGATTTATGGGAAGCTATCAAAATATCTCTAACAGAGTGAGATAATTGAGGAAGCCTGGCTACGGTTGGAAGTGGAGGAACCAAGCAGTGAGGTTCAGAGAGTCAGGGAGCGATGAAACTGACCCGACTGATGGATCAAAAGATCTGGAACTAGGTCCAGATTCCACGGTCGCTCCAAAAGAAATCGATGCAGAAAGGGGAACCACACTTGTCGAGGCCAGTAAGGAGCAATGAGGATCAATGAGGCCTTCTGAGCGATAGCTTTCTGTATTACTTGAGAGATCAGTGGGAAAGGAGGAAATGCATACAGAAGTCCCCGGGGCCAAACTTGGACTAGCGCGTCCCTGCTGGGTTGGCCTGGTAAAGGGAATAGAGTGAAGTATTCTCTGCACTTGCTGTTTTGGGGAGTAGCAAAAAGATCGCAGCAAGGCTGACCCCACTTGAGAAAAATCTCTCTCACTACAGAGTCTTTCAGAGACCACTCGTGAGGCATGAGAATAGCTCTGCTCAACTTGTCCGCAATGTGATTGGACTTCCCGGGATGTGCGTTGCTATCAGAAAACGCTGAGAAGAAATCGCCCATTGCCACAGTCTGAGTGCTTCTCGACACAGGGGGTATGATCTGGTTCCACCTTGTTTGTTGATGTACCACACTACAGACATATTGTCTGTCTGGATTGCAATCGTTCCCAAGGGAAGAGAGTGTTGAAGGGCTTGCAACGCTAAAAGCACTGCTCTCATCTCCAGAACATTTATGTGCAAGTGGCATTCGTTTGGTTGCCATGTGCCCTGGACTGTCCTGCCCTGATAATGCCCCCACCTGATCAGGAGGCATCCGTTGTCAGAGTAGCAACCGGAGGAGGTGGAACAAATGGTCTCCCCAACAGGAGCTGGGGGGAAGACATCCACCACATGAGATGCTTTTTGCACGCTATGTGATCATAATGGTGTGAGACATTGGAAGTTCCTGGTATGACCATTGAGAAAAGAGCATCCACTGAAGGATCCGCATGTGGTATCTGGCCAATGGAAGGAGGGTATGGCGCTGCCATGATTCCCAACACCTTTAGAACTAACCTGGCTTTGGCTCTGTTGTTGTTGAGAAGTAGTGATATCAATTTTGAATGTCTGATATCCTTTGGTTCGTTAGTGTTGCAGACATGTTTACAGTATCTAATTTTGCCTATGTAGGTAATAGTACGACAAGGCGACAAAACAGACTTTTCGCAATTTATTGAGATACCCAGTTTTGACAGACGAAAAGTGTAATCTCTGGCCATCAGAAGGAGATGCTTGGTGGGAGCTGTGAGGAGCCAGTCGTCCAAATATGGAAACACCTGGAATCCTTGTCATCTCAGGTGAGAAGCTACCACTGCCATGCATTTGGTAAACACCGGGGGCAGTGGTGAGACCAAAGGGCAGGGCCCTGAATTGAAAATGACTGGTTCCCAGCCTGAAGCGGAGGAATCTTCTGGAGCGCCTGTTCATTTTATGTGATAGTACGCGTCCTGAAGGTCTATAGAGCACATCCAGTTTCCTTTTCCCAATAGGGGAAGAATGGATTGCAGCGTGACCATCCGAAATCTTGTTTTCTTGACCGATCTGTTCAAGATACTGAGATCCAAAATTGGTCTCCAGTCCCCTGTTTTCTTTGGAACTAAAAAGAACCTTGAGTAGATTCCGGATCCTAGTTGGTCTGCTGGCACTGGCTGAATAGCTCTTTTTGCAAGCAGTTTTGAAATTTCCAAAGCTGCTAAATCCCTTTGAGCGGGTGGGACATCTGGAAGGGATTTTTTTGACTGATTTGGAAAACGAAGAAAGGGAATAGAATAACCTTCGGAAATGATGGACTGTACCCATTTGTCTTGTGTCAAGGATAGCCAGGCTTCTGGGTACAGTGACAATCTTCCCCCGACTGCCTCCGAAGATGGGCAGTCGGGCAACACCTCAGGGATGCTGAAAGGGCTTATCGGAGAACGTTTCTCGATTGCCCTGGTTCTGCGGACCCCCTCTGCCTCTAGGGCGACGTCTACCATTGTTGTTCCCCCCTCTGCCTCTGGCGGGGAACCGACTCTGTGCGCCAGGCGAAGTCCCTTGGGATTGTTTACGGAACCACATCTTTCCCCTTCTGGCCTTTGGGGTAAGGCCTAGAAGGAGTAGAAAACGGACTGACGGCAGAAAGGGTCTTGCCACCAGTCACGCACCTAGTCAGGGTTTCTTTCACTTGTGGACCAAAAAGAGATGGTCCATCAAAAGGGGAGTTCGTGTAAGACGCCTTGTAAAGTTCCGCAAAATTGCATAGCCGCATCCAGGCGTGCCTACGTAAGGCTACCCCTGTTCCTGCTCTGCTCGCTCCATCAGCCGCATAAGAGAGGAGGCATGGAGGAGTTGGAAATAGAATTAAGGATAGCCAGCTGCGTGTTCATTTTCTCTTGAAACCCGCAGCTGTAGGGTCCTTCAGCATTTCACTCGCTTCTTTGATCAAGTCCCTTTGAAGACGAGTGAAATGGCACAGGTAATTCAGCGAACGCATAGTAAATGTCGCTGAGGAGAACATCCGCTTCCGCACCTATCCATGGACCTAGATTCCTTGTTAGGTGGATGGACAGGCACTGAAGGATCAGCCAGTTCCTTCTTTGTGGCGGCAGCTACCACCATAGCATCCACAGAGACTCCTTTTGATAAAAATTCCTTGTCTGATGGAGCTGTGATGAATTTGGAGGGTCTCCTGGGAGTGGGGTCCACTGAATCAGGAGCCGTCCATGCCTTTTAGCAACCACCTGCATGAGGGGGTCGAAGGGGGGGGACACCCAGGAGGTGGAAGGACGAGAGCCAAACGCCTCAAGATACACAGATTCGTCCTCCGAAGGGTTGAGGACTGGCCAATTTCCCCTCTGTTTAAGGATCTCCAGAATGTCTGCAAATGAGACATCTTCAGAAGGGGAACGGGGGGAACCCTCAGAATCATCCAGATCTGTGTCGGAAGTGATAGACTCAGGTGAGTCAATGTGCTTCCTCTTGCACTTCCTCTTCCGAGGGGGCTCTTCTGCCAAATCAGGAGAGGCCTCGGAAGAGGATGAAATCCCAAAGGGAGTTCCTGAGGAGTTGGCTCTCTGCGGTCCGGGATGAGGGAGTGAGTCGATTTACCCTGAGGCAGCATAGAGGGAGGGGCTGACGGAGCCGACTGTGGAGTAGAGCCAGGCTCTAACACACTCCGCATGACCTCGAAAGCACCACTGTCAGGCAGAGCCAGAGGTCCCCTCTCCGAGGAGCTAAGGACCCCCCTCGGCACCGACAGTGATGGCTCCGAGGCCGATGTCGGAGCCGAACTCACCAGCCAAGCACCGAGAGGGAGAGGGGGGTCGGACAAGGGTCCGATGCCACTCACCCCCTCGGAGCCGACGAGGTAAGTCCGGCGCCGAGATTCCTCCATGGAAGAAAACGGAGCCGACGACGGAGCCGAAGACAATTGTCTCGGCTCCGAGGTGACCACAGTCTCGGTTCCGACACGACCCGGCTCCGAACTCAAGAGAGTCGAAGGAGGAAAGAGTTGATGGACCGGGGCAGGCACCGACTGATGAGTCGGGCTCTGAAGCATCTGGGCTAGTGCCTCAGACTTGAGTAGTCGACTCACCACCCTCTGAAGGTCATGATCGGACAGCCTCGACGACCTAGAGGAATGAGACCTTTGGCTACATTCAGACAGCAGGGGAGATCCTGGAGCCGAATGAACGGAGCCAAGAGAAGGTGACCTAGACCTCTTTCTGGTTGTCGGCTCCGAAGATCTTGTCGGAGCCGACACGGGTACTCGATAACCTCGGCCCGCCGAGCCGAGGAAGCCACAGAAACTGTGGACTGAGTCTTATCGGCTCCAGCCGGAGCCGATAAAGGCAAAGGTTGAACAACCTGAGGTCTCGGCTCAGAAGCTGGAGCCGAAGACCTCGATGCCTTGGAGGGCTTCCCTGTTGAGACAGACAGGGAATCCTCAGGCTTCAACAAGCCTCTCAGAATAAGCTTGTTTTTTCTTTCCTGCAGGACCCTGGGGCTGAAGCCATGGCAAACAGCACAGGAGTCCTGCAGGTGCAAAGGCCCCAGACAATAGACACAAGAAGTGTGAGCGTCTGTCAGAGACATTTTCTGACAGCACGCATCACACTTCTTGAATCCGGAGACCTTTGCTTCTTTAGACATAGCCTAACTGGTGAACACAGACACACACTCAAACACACCAGTTATACCCTGTCAAAATAACTACTTTAGTAAAAAATACTAAAAAATAAAGTAAATAAAGTAGTTTAAACTACACAAACACTCCCTAGGGAAGGGAAGGCCCAAGGCCCAAGGGAAGAACTAAAAGTTCTTTTAAACAAAAAACGGGAAAAAATTAGGTCGGGAATAAAGTTCAATGAACTACACTAATTTGATAATAATTAAACTAAAAAAAGGGGTAAAAAGAGTAACTTTTAATAGAAAAAGCTTAAACTCACCAGGAACCGGTAGAACAACCAACCTCGAAGCTGTAGCGGCAAACGAGATCTGAGGTAACTCTCGCCTAGCATTGTGGGATATAAGGGGAGCCTCGAGCCGGTGGAACCAACTCTCGAGCTTTAGAGTGGCCGAGTCGGAGCCGAGGTCGGCTCCGAACCCATCCAGCAAGAATGAAGGCGAGATAGACAACTTAACATTTTGTTTTTGCGTTCTTGAAGAACTCTAGATGAGAACGCATGACAGACGCTACAAGTCTCTTGCAGATGTTTCGGCCCCAAACAATAAACACATATTGAATGACTGTCTGTAATGGACATTTTATATTTGCACCGAGTGCATTTTTTAAAACCTGACTTTTGTTCCTTAGACATGATATAAGCCACAACAAGTACAACTCTAAGGAAATACTACTCTATCACCACAAGTATAGCACTACACACAAATTGCGCCAAATGAAAAGCGCGAGACACACTGGCGCAAGTACTGGTGACAGTTTACCTCACAACAATTTGAAACAATCAAACGGCCCAAAGCCCTCTAATTTAAACGGGCTTTGCCCTAAAAACAACTAACCAAAGTAAATAAAAAACCAATTAGCACTCAAAGGTAGGGCAAAGGCCCTCTAACTTAAACGGGCCTTGCCCGACTGAACAAATTAAATTTCTGGAAACAAGCACTCAACAAAAAACAATCAGAAATAACAAGAAATAGCAAGAAATAGCTGTTAAAACAGCTGTTTGGTTAATATGGACAAAAATTCCCTAGGTCAAGGACCAATAAGGTAAAAATAACCACTTAGCTCCAGCCAAGTCGAGACCACGTCCAGCTTGTTAAGCGGCAAACGAGATCTGGGGAAGCAGGTGTAGTGCATCCTGGGATAGGGAGTAGCCCAGCCAATGAGAGACTTCGTGCTAGTGTATTAGTTGCCGAGTCGGAGCCGATGGATCGGCTCCGAACCCATATGTTGTGAATGTAGGCGAGATAGGATCCCATTACATCATATCTCTGTTGCCCTACTGTTGCCAACCCCAGCTGCCGCAAGGCCAGTGTCTTATTATTATTTCCCCCTCTGCCCCTGGGAGAATGATTCTCTACGTGTGTCAGCCGAAGCTCCCTGGGATTTTCAGAACCACATTTTTCCACTCTTCTGACCTTTAGGGTAGGGTCTAGATGGAATGGAAATATAGACTCCCATGGCAGAGAGAGTCCTGCCATCCTTTTCACACCTGGTGAGAGTCTCTTTTACCTGAGGCCCAAACAAGGACGAGCCATCAAAAGGGGTATTGGTAAAGGAGGATTTGAACGGTTCAGCAAAGCCGCATCTAGGAGTGTCTCTGCAAAGCAACTCCAGTATCTGCTGCCCTATTCACTCTATCTGCCGATAAGAAATGAGCCTCATGGAGGAGTTAACATCTGAAGTCAAGGTCGCAAGCTGATAAGCCACCCTTTTTGCAACTCCCTCAGCTGTAGGATCCTGAAGGGTATCTCCCAACTCTTTTAGGAGATCCCTCCTGAAGTCGCATGAAGTGTGACAAGTAACTCAGCAACCTGAGTGTAAAGGTCGCTGAAGAGAACATATGCTTCCCATACCTGTCCATCATATGGGACTCCTTGTTTGGCAGATGGACAGATTAAGAGGTTTCCGCAAGTTCCTTCTTAGTGGCTGCTGCCACCACCATAGCATCAACAGGAGCCCGTTTGGAAAGAAAGGACTTGTCTTTGGGGCAGTTATAAATTCATTTGGTCTCTGCGGAACTGGTTCCATAGTCTCTGGAGTGCACCACGACTTCCAACTCACTACAGACAAAAGTGGGTCAAAAGGCAGAGACACCCAAGAGGTGGAGGGTCAGGAACCAAATGCGTCCAGGTAGACAGACTCATCCTCAGAAGGGGCTAGGCACTTCCAGCCACCCCTCTGTCTAAGGATTTCCAAGATGTCCAAAAAGGAGACATCCTCAGAGGAGGACTGTGGGGACCCTTCCGGTTCATCCAAATATGTGTCTGAAGTGATGGACTCAGGGGAATCCAGATGTTTCCTCTTATATTTTTTCTTCTGAGGGACCTCCTCTGAATGTTTGGGGAAGGTTTCGGAAGAGGTGGGGTCATGCAATGGGGCATCCTGGGGCATAGGTTCCCTATGCTTGGAGGAAGGAGGATGGTCAAAGGCAGGCAAAGGCACCAAGGGAGAAGGAGCTGATGGAGCCGAGGGTGGAGTGGTCTCAGGGGACAGCACGGTCATCACCTCAAAGGTGCCATGGTCCCAAGTCGAAGGAGCGTCCGGCTCCAAAGAGCCCACAGATCTCCTGTGAACCGAGAGCGATGGCTCTGAGGCTGATGTGGGAGTCGGGCTCACCTGCGCCGAAGCTCCGAGAGGGAGAGCAGGGTTGGAAAAGGGTCTGATGCCACTTCTCCCCTCAGAGCTGACGAGAGAGCTTCGGTGCCCAGATCCTCTCGGGTGGACTGAGACATTGAGGAGTTTGGAGCAGGAGTTGGAACTGATAAAGGAGAAGTAACCGGAGCTGACGGTTCCACCACCACAACGTCCATGCACTCCAGCTCTGACCTCAAGAGAGTCGGAGGAGAAACCGATAGAGACACCGGATGGCCCGAAGGGCCAATTTCTTATGAGCTGGGCTTGATAGCAATTTGGCAAGTGCCTGTGACTTGAGGAGCCTATTAACCACTCTCTCCACATCATGGTCCGAAAGCCTGGAGGACCGAGAGGAGTGAGAGGAGGACCGGTGACTGCCTGCCACAGATTGCAACAAAGAAGACTGTGGAGCAGAGTGCACTGGCTCCAAAGAGGGAGACCTGGTTCCTTTATGGGTCTGGACTGGCTCCGAAGACACTGATGGAGCCGCTGGAGACATAGCTTTGTCGGAACCAACACTGGGAACTGACAGAGCCAAAGATATGACAGCAGATTTGGGTTGCTCTGAAATTGGAACCATTGTGGATGGTTTAGGAGATTTGTCAGACTGTTTTGCTGGCTGAGGAACCAGAGACAAAGGATCCTGAGGGTTCTTCATAAGGCCACGCAGAATAAGTTTATTTTTTCTTTCCTGCAGGACTCTAGAACTGAAAGCATGACAGATAGAGCATGAGTTCTGCCAAGTGAACAGCCCCAAAACAGTATTCACAACTCGTGTGCCCATCTGTTAAGGGACATTTTTTGGCAACACGAGTCGCACTTCTTAAAGCCAGAGGGTTTGACTCTTTGGACATGCTGGATAACTAGAAAGACACAAACAGCAAAAATAAGTCTGTAATGGCTAGCAACACAAAACTACAAACACTACCAACAAACAAGGATATCTTTTTTTGGGGGGGGCAGGGAGAAGAAGAAGAAGGGGGGGAGCCTCTAAGTAAAATGGTGACTCCCCCAATAGGAGAGCCCCTAACTTAAATGGCTACTCCAACAGATAGTGGAAAGAAGAAAATAACCCTCGAAGTTTAAAGGGCTGAAGAGGAAAGCAAGGCCTAAGAAAACAATGGCCAAGAACAACCAAAAACAAGAGCAGAGGAAGGTCAGCCGGTTGTTAGACTAAACGAGGACTAAGATAGACACTAACAAGGTAATTAAACTAGCAAAAACCTGGTAAAGATGACAGTAAAATACAAAAAACTCTTAATGCTTAGCCTGAGCCAGTAGTCGCAATCTCGACTTTGCAAGCAGCAAATGAGATCTGGGTAGCTACCGCTAGGCATGTTGGGATAGGGGATAGCCTTGAGCCAGTATAAGCTCTCGAGCTACAGTAAAATGGCCGAGTCGGAGCCGAGGATCGACTCCGTACCCAACCAGCAAGAATGAAGGCGAGATGGGGACAACATAACATCCTTCGTTTCATAATGGCCAACAAAGTTGCACTAGAGGGAGACAGGGCAAAAGGAAAATAATCTGTGGGCCAAACACTGGCCCTGACAGAATCACTAGCCATCGGCTGATTCATATTTTTTTATTTATTTATTTTCATGGGCAAAAGGATTTGATGTAGTGGGGGTACCAGAGTTAAGATCCATGAAGTCAGGGAGAGAATACCAGCTAGAATAATGAACTGATAGTACTGGATAATGTATCACAATAAATAGTTAAAGTTTCTAGCAAGAAATATGTCCCCATACAACTAAACTCAGCCAAACTGTCTTATTATCATAACAACAATTTGCAGTGTGCTCAGAGTTCCTTTACAACTGACAGACGTTAAAGAATTTCCAGTACACAAACTCCAAGCACCAAAGCAACCAATTTGCCAAAGAAGAAGTTATGTACTCACAATAATGTTCCATCAGTGTTGTTCATTTTCATTTTTCCTCAATGGATGGGTTTGGATCTGACCCTTGGATCCAATTCGGCCACCTTTTATAGATTCTAGGATCTGACTCTTGAGCTCTTCCCTTAACCATAATGCCTCTGACCACTGTAATACCTCATATCGAGTTTGCTGTTATTATATGTATAATTATCATAAGAGACAATAACAATCCTATGACAGAAAAGTAACTGCTGAAAAATGAGCAGCTCAAATTGGAACTATGGTTCCTATCAACAAATCCATTAGGTCTCTCCCAAAGACATGGACAGGGGAAAGGAGGGAGGGAAGATGAGGAAGACTGAAAATGAACACCACATATGGAACGTTATGGTGAGTACATAACGTCTTTATCTGATATTGTCATTTTCATTCATTCCTCAACGTGTGGCATAGAGTCCCCAGCTATTGTAACCTTGGGTGGCCCTCATGGAAGGAAGTTCTGGAGAACTGCAGAACCAAACGCAGCTCTGTTTCTGGAGATGATGTCCAATTTGTAATGAGCAATAAAAGTATAGGTATTAGACCATGTAGCTGCTGCACAAATGTCATCAATGGAAGCCCTAGCCCAAAATGCATCAGAGGTAGCTATCCAGGCATCTAGGTGCAAGGACAAGTGCCCTCCGACTGCCTCCAGAGAGGGACATAAGGGTAACCTTTTCGGAGCGCTGAAAGGACCTGTCCGAGAAGGAATCTTGAGATCCTTGATTCTGCGGACCCCCTCTGCCATGTGGGTGACAGCTACCATTGTACCTATTCCCCCCCTGCCTCTGGGGGAAACATCTTCATGTGATTCTTAAAAAGGACCTTGAGACTTCTAGAATCACGTCTTTTTCCCACTGTGTTGATCCATTGAGAAAGGTCTCTGAGGGGTAGAAAAGCAGATTTTGATGGCAGACAAGGTCTTTCCATCCTCTTCACTGTGAGAAAGAGTCTCTTTTACGGAGGACCCAAATAAGGAAGTTCCATCAAAAGGAGCATTGATAAATGATGCCTTGAAAGGTTCCACAAAATCACACAATTGCATCCATGCATGTCTCTTTATGACTATGCCTGAACTGGCTGTCCTTGAGGTACCTTCAGCTACATGTGAGATTAATCTCATGAACGCATTTGTAATGGACTGTAGGGTGGCCAGTCATGAGGAAAAAGACTTCTATTCCTCTATAGATTTGGACCCCAGGGCAGAATTAGAGATTTCCTTTATCATGTCCTTCTATAATCTGGCGAAATGTGCTAGGCAATTAAGCAAATGCAGGGCAAATGTCACTGATGCATACACTCACTTCCCAAACCTGTCCAACACCCTACACTCTCTGTTAGGAGGGTGGACAGAGGAGCTCTGGTCAGGTAGCTCCTTTTTGGTGGCTGCCACAAAAAACATGACATCTACAGAAATCCCTTTAGTCCAATACTGTTTATCAGCAGGGGCACTCAAAATTTTATCAGGGCATTTGGTAATTGGTGCCACATAGTCCAGTTTCCTCTATATCCTGCAGGTGGTAAGGTCTATTAGCTCATCCATGGAGGCATAACCCAAGACGTAGAAGGTCCAGACCCAAAGGCCACCTTCAAAAACATTGACTCCTCTGGGGAAGGTGTTTGGGAAGATCAACTACCTTTTTGATGAAGGATTTCTAGAATGTCTCAGAAAGATATGTCCTCAGGTGGAGATCTGTGGGGACCCTTCCCCTTCATTGAAAATGGTGTCTTCCGTAAGAGATTCCTGTGGGGAATCTAAGTGCCACCTCTTACATGTCCGCTTTTGAGGGACCTCCTCAGTGGGATACTCTGGTGAGGTATCAGAAGAGGTGGGGAGCTTGTAGGTGGGAAATGGATGGAAGCTCATTCAGGCTGACTGCCCCTGAGGGGCAGGATGAGCAGACTCAGGCACACGATCTGTTGGGTGAGCAAAGGATGGATCCGATAGTGAAAGAGCTAAGGCTGCTCTCAGAAGAGAGAAAACTCTCTCCACCACTTTGAAGAGAGAACAAGGAAAGATTGTTCAGAGCTGAGTCTCTCGAAGTAGGTGATCTCAAGCCTTCCCCGATCCACTGCCCCAAAAGAGGAGTCAGAGCCAAGCTGTCAAGCACTGAAGCACTGAGGTGAAGTGACAGCTCTGAAAGCTTTGGAGTCAAGGTCTACTCCTTGGAGCCGATGCTTTAGCTCTGAGAATAATCCTGCTCTGAGAGGGTAGGAGCCGATCAGATCAGGCATGTCACTGATGTTGAAGAAACAAGAAACTTTAGATCCAACAGCTCAACTCTAGGGACCCTCAGATCCGATGACGCTGAAAAAGAAGGTCGGATCAGAAAAGGAGTGACAACATGTTGAAAAGAAGTCATTAGGCTCCTGGATCCAATGGGAGACTGTCAGAAGAAAAAATTCAAGCGAGTCACATCTGTTTCAGGTGATGAAAATTTCCTTTATTAACTGCTAACCAGATTACAGCAACATGTTGGCCAAGATGATCTCAATCTGATCAGCTTGGTTACTGACATCAACTTTTATACTTTCCTGTTACTAGCCAAAATAGCTTTTGTTACATTTCTAACAGTTGACAGTTGGCTATGAAAAACATTTAGGATCACAATTTACCTCAGAAAATAATGTTTTACCTCAAAACCACAGCTAGTGTAGAATGTTTACCTCAAAACCACAGTTAGTGTAGAACGTTTACCTCAAAACCACAGTGGTAGCTGTAATTTTCCAGAGCCTGCCTCAGTAAATTAACTCTTATTCAGAAGTATAGAAAACAGGTGTTATTCAAGTTCATAAGCAAACTACATCTATCATAGATAAAGCCCATCTTTAATAAACATGGTTCAATGACCTTTTCTTACCAACACTTCAGCAAATAGCATATTCATCTTGCTAGATGGGAGAAAGAGACAAATAATAGTATGTTTTAAAACTTTTTCTTAACATTTCCCCCTCAAAACACTTTTATTTGTCTTTTATTTCAGCAATATATGGTAAAAACTTAAGCTTTTCTTTGCATACATTACTTCATTTGCAAGACAAACTTTTAAACTTCAAAACATTTGCAAAAGTCACATTTCAATGTATTTACTTTCACCAGTCTGTTGCAACTGCTGGTACATCGTTTTCATAACAGCAGTATCAACCAGTCTTTGTAGAAGACCTCTGATACAGGGTATACAACAGCAACCACATACCACCACGATAGCCACAGCGACTCCGACGGACACCAGGAAACTGCTGATGAGATGACTCCATTTTCCAAATCACGCTCGTAGAAAGTCTGTAAAGGGATTATTTACCCCAGAGTTCTCTGCCAATTCTTCGGATAACATCTCCAAACCTTTCAAAGCTCGAGTGATGCTGCCATCAGGGGCAGTGTTATTCGGAATATATGTACAACAGAAAGTCCCAAACATCCTGCAAACTCCTCCTTCTTTGGCCAGGAGCATATCCAATGCAATTTGATTCTGCCATGCCACCTGCGAAGTGGCCTCCAGTTGTTCAGCAATACCTTTCAATGCATCTTTGGTATAGTTCACAAAACGCTGCTGGTTATAGTAAATGTAGTTGATCCAGTCCACATTCTTATTGGGTTGAATCCAGACAAAGATGGATGCAAAACCAGCCGCTATTTGGTTTATTGCTTTGTATTCATCAGGCACACCTCTTGGTATGCCAATGCTATCGATGTAGACACTGCTATCGAAGGATTGCTTTGGTGCCTCTCTTTTTCTCTTATTCAACCACCTTGGCTTTATTTCAGGTTCTCTTACGAAATTGCTTGCTGGAACTGGGAAAATGTAGAATGGCAGAATTAACTTTGCAAGTGCACAAGTTCCCTTCCAGGGAATCGTAAGCCTTGATCTGAGTTTGTTGTCTCCACATAACCACCATACGTCTGCTAAACTGTGAGTTTGGTTCTCCAGAAATGGATTCCCATTGCCATTCACAGTAACATTGCAATAATTCTGTCCCATATTGCCATAATTCTTTCCTATGCCATCTCTGGAAATGCACATATACGAACCTGAATAAGAGATTGCTGTAGGCGGTTTCTCAACTTTGCTAATGACTGGAAAATGCTGGGTTTCATCTTTGCATTTATCTTCGGTTTTGTTGAAGAATAACTTTAACAGACACATCAGATTACCTTCAGCTTGCATCAATGGGACTGTCACTAGTTGCTGTTTACCTTCAGCACAGGAAACACAGTTCTCACGATGTGCCTCTCGGGTACTATATCTAACCCAAGATAACCATTCATTATGGTGTACGAATCCTGTCTCGAGTAACAACTGTTCTTCTTCTGTGAAGACAAAATCTGCTTTACTTGTAGCATTTTTAAGGCTTTGTACTTTAAGTTGGAGGGTCCCCAAAGGATCAGTTCCAAATGGAAGAGACACTCCGATTCCATATACTCCTGAATCACTTTCTTGTGGTGACACGATGGTTATAGTAATTACTTCGGTACCTTGGAAATGCGCAATTTTTATTCTTTGTTGCCTGCTTTTATCTTTCTCTGGTATCACTGCACCACTTGTTTCCCATCCATTCACATCTGTTGACCACCAAACATTTGACCAGGACGTACAGTCTCTATTGCACAAGTATTTTGCACGAGTCAAGAAATCATTATTGTTCCATTTAGAACAGTCCAAAATTCCTTCACAAAGTTTTACCTTGAGCACAGTAGTAACACCTGTTTGCACTTGCAGCATCACCATTCATTTTTCTCTCACAACTGTTCCTTCTCGTATGGACATATTTACTTCCGCCACCAAAATCATCATCAAGTACCAGTTCAAGTACCAGATGAACATGGCCATCCTTCCTTTGTAGTCAGACTTTGCATTCAAGGGTCCAATGGAGTCTGACCAACATCAATGGTAGAAGGAAAAGTCTTAAGTTTTTTACAGTGGGTGATATGAATCCACAAAGTCCTCTCTGCAATCTTTACAGCCATAGGTGTCAATATAAGTACTTGATATGGGCCTTCCCACCTGGGGGATGACCAGTTCTTTCTCTTCACAATTCGGATCCACACCCAGTCCCCGGGTGCCATGCTTAACAAGGTTTCACTTCTGGAATCTGCAAAGGAGTCATTGGTTACAAGAGACCTGACATTTAGCAGCTTCTTCATATAATCCGCCAGATCCTCACCCCCCTCATGTTCCGCTGGCAACAATCCTTGCCACTGCGGGACGTAATATGGTCTCCCAAACAAAAGTTCAAATGGTGTAAGTCCTTTGTAGAAGGGTGAGATTTGCATGTACAGGAGTGCCAATGGAAGGCACACAGTCCAGGATCTATGCGTTTCTGCCATCAGCTTGCGGAGTTTACTCTTCAGGACACCATTGTGTCGTTCCACCAGTCCAGCTGACTGCGGATGGTAAGCACAATGGTACTTGAGATCAATTTGAAACACTTGACCCAACTTCTGCACAATCTGGTTTACAAAATGAGACCCATTATCACTATAAATGCGCCTTGGAAGGCCAAATCGGGGAATTATTTCTGTTGTTAAAAGCTTTGCTACTGTGTCTGCATCAGGATGCTTTACTGGAAAAGCTTCTACCCACTTAGAAAAAGCATCAGTTATAACTAGACAGAACCTTTTTCCCTCTGAAGGTGTCAACTCAATAAAGTCCATACAGAGTGTGTGGAATGGATATGGAGGGGTAGGGAATGCCTGCTGAGATTTCTTAACTCCCCCCTGAGCATGATACTTTGCACATAATAAACAAGATAAACAGAATTGCTTTGCATAAGTTAAAAATCCTTTACACCAAAACACCTTAGACACTATTTGAACCATTGTCTGTACTCCTACATGGGCAGGTCCATGGCTAACCAATGCAGCATACCTAAAAAGGTTTGAGGGTAATACCATTTTGCTATCTGATGCCCTATACAACCCATCCTGTTGGGTAATACCATATTTCACCCAACGACATTTTTCTTTCTGTGTTGTCAATGTTTGCATTACTTTTAGTGTCTCTAAGTCTAAGAGGTGTCCGGGCTCTAAATCATTGTCATGTAAAAGCAAATAATTTTCTTGAGCTGCCTTTTTTGCAGCCATATCAGCAAAAGCATTTCCCCTGGAGACAGGATCTTTTTTGTTAGTATGTGCGGAACATTTACATATCGCTATCTAAAGTGGTAATTGCACTGCATCTAACAACTGTAAAATTAAATCTCTGTGACTTATTGGTTTTCCTGTCGCAGTAACCGTTCCTCTATTCTTCCATTGTTGAGCGAAAACATGTACAGTAGAGAAAGCATATTGACTATCTGTATAAATTGTCACTTTTTTACCCTCCCCTAAGGTACAAGCTCGAGTCAAAGCCACTAACTCAGCTGCTTGTGCAGAATAAATGTTTGACAATCCTTTTGCTTCTAAAACTTCAGTTTCTGTGGTGACAGCATACCCTACTAGTGTTCTTCCTACAGTGTCCTTCTTTGCTGATCTGTCTACAAACAAAACAAGATCAGAATCTACCAATGGAATATCCGTTAAATCTGGTCGGGGAAGTACTTTGTCATGAATGCTCTCTAAACAAACGTGTGGAGTACCTTCTTCTGGAGTAAGCAAAAGTGTCGCCGGGTTAAGAGTAGTACATCTTTCTATGGTCATATGTGGCTGTGTCAGCAGCACTGTCATACATGACAAATGTCGACTAGGAGATAAAAAGGTTATCTTGCAAAAGTATAGTAGCTACTGAATGTGGAACTCGCAATTTTAATGGGTGAAACAAAAAGTACAGTTTTGTACCTACCATAAATGTAGATGTCCAATAGGTATGCATCTGCAGTCCTAACATATGGGTTGTCCTGCCTCAGGCAGCCCTTCGGTCGGCCGGATTCCAAAGTCTGGGTCTGGCCTCGGCTGATGTCGCACTTCACCCGACGTCATAGCTGCTGTTTATTGGGTATAAAGGCATCAGCCGAAGCCATTTTCCTCAGTGTTTCTTGCCCCAGATGCCAGGTGCCCTCTAGGAAGGCTAAATTTGGATAAATGCAAATAATTCCAAACAGTAGAGAGCAAACAATATAAATATATAAATATATAAATATATATATATATATATATATATATATATATATATATATATATATATATATATATACATATATACAAACAAATACACCATAATAGATTCCCCCAGCTAGCTAAAAGAGGGGTAAATACCCTAGGAATACCACAGAGGGAAGGAGGGTGGGTAATCTGACTGCAGATGCATACCTATCGGACATCTACATTTATGGTAGGTACAAAACTGTACTATGTCCTTCAAGGATGCATCTGCAGTCCTAACATATGGGTAGAATACCATAGCCAAACTGGGTGAGGAGGCACTAAGATAAAGATGGTGTAGTTAAGATCCCTTGCAAAACAGCAGTTGCAAAACCTGCTCGGGATCTAGAGTATAAGGGAAGATTATAATGCTTGGCAAATGTATGCACGGAGCTCCAAGTAGCAGCTTCTAAAATGTCTTTGGTAGCCACTCCTCGTAGGAAAGCTGTAGTGGTGGCTGTAGCTCTTGTGGAATGAGGTCTGATATTTTCAGGAGTTGTCTTTCCATGAAAAGAGTAGCAAAATCGGATGCAATTTCCTATCCATTTTGAGATTGTCTGTTTTGAAATTGCTTTTCCTTGCATTCCTGTTGCATATGCTACCAGAAGCTGGTCAGTTTTTCTGCTGGTCTTAGTTCTGTCCAGATAGTAGCGTAATTGTCTGTGTACAACCAAGGTATGTGGCAGTCTTTCCCCCCTGTTCTGTGGGTTGGGGAAGAATGTAGGTAAATGAATCGCTTGGTTCAATGATACTCTGGAGACCACTTTTGGCATAAAGGTAGGGTTAGTTCTCATAGAGACTCTATCCTGATGGAAGATAAGGAAGGGTTGTACTGCCATTAATGCCTGTAACTCAGATACCCTTCTTGCTGAAGTGATTGCTAGCAGGAAAGCAGTTTTCCAAGACAAGAACTGTAATTCTGCTGTTGCTGCTGGTTCAAAAGGGGGAAGTGTTAACTTTTCCAGCACAAAGTTGAGATCCCATGTAGGTAAAGGTGGTTTCCTTGGAGGTTTTACATTTTTGATTCCTCTCAAGAACTGCCTGAGTAGAGGATGAGAAAAGACAGGAGGATCCATGTTGTATTCTGCTGAAATTGCTGATGCATGAATCTTAATGGAGGAGTAAGACAGGCCATTGTGGAACAGTTCTGCTAAATATTCCAGGATGTGTGCTATGTTTGCCAATGAGACATTTTCTCCCTTTGCTGCACTCCAAATGAGGTATCTTTTCCACTTGGCTGAATAAGTTTTCCTTGTGGAGGGTCTGCGTGCCTCCAGGATAATGTCCTTAACCCTCTGAGATAAACCTGGGTTATTTTGTTTTATGCAATATTCCAAGCAGCTAGTTGCAGTGTTTTCAAGTTTGGATGTAGGATCTTGTAGTTGTCCTGTGTTAGAAGTAAGGGACATAGAGGTAGAGGCCATGCGTGTGTTCGAGACATGTTTCTCAGTAGCGGGTACCAATGTTGCCTCGGCCAGTCTGGAGCTATCAGGATTACCCTTGGCTGATCCTCCCTGATCTTCAGTAGAACTTTGTACATCAAGGGAAGAGGTGGAAATGCATATGCTGTCAGGTTTTTCCAGCTGAAGGAAAGGGAGTCCACCCTCCAAGCAAGTGGGTGGTATGCTCTTGTGCAGAATTTCTTCAATTGGTGGTTGTGTGGGGAGGCGAACAGGTCTATCTCTGGTAGTCCCCATTTCTTTGTTATGGCTTTGAAGATATCTGGATGCAGCATCCATTCGTGAGCATCCGTGGTAGTTCTGCTTAAGGTGTCTGCTAGAGAATTTTCTTTTCCTGGAACAAATCTGGCCTGAAGTTGAATGTTGAGATTCAGGGCCACATTCCACAGGTCCATTGCCATCCGGCATAGAGGATATGAATGTGTACCTCCCTGTTTGTTGATGTACCACATGACTGTGGTATTGTCCGTCCTTATCAGCAGATGACCCTGTTGAAGGAGTGGTCTGAATGCCTGGATCGCATGTTTCACTGCTAGCATCTCCTTTAGATTTATGTGTAGATTCAGCTGGTCTTGGGTCCATAGGCCTTGTATACACTTGTCCACCATGTGTGCCCCCCAGCCTAGGTCTGAGGCGTCCGTGGTGATGGTCTGGCTTGGATGAGGTTTGTGGAAAGGCAAGCCTCTGTTCAACTGACAGGCCTGAGCCCACCACAGGAATTCTTGCTTCAGGCATGAAATTATTGGAATCTGGGCTTCTAGACTGTGCTTGTGTTGAGACCATACATTCCTTAGGTACCATTGTAGCTTTCTCATATGCAGCCTGGCATGCGGAATCAATATTATGCAGGATGCCATGTAACCCAGGGCTTGCAGGACTTTCCTTGCAGTAAGCTGAGTTTGTGTTGTTAATGTCATGAAGTAGACTGGTAGTTGCTTTTGTTTTTCTTATGTGAGAAAAGCCATCTGAGTTGATGTATCCAGTTCTGCACCCAAGAATGTTATCCTTTGGGATGGTACTAGTCTTGACTTTTGCATGTTGACTGTGTATCCCAAGGCTTGCAACAGTTGTATGACATTTTCCAAATCTTTTGTTAATTTTGCCTTGTTGTCCGCTTGTATTAGGCAGTCGTCCAGGTATGGGTAAATTTGAATTCCTGAAGCCTGCAATGAGCAATTACTGATGCCAGGCATTTCGTGAATACTCTGGGCAGTAGATAAGCCAAAAGGCAATGCTGAGAATTGATAATGCTCTGATCCTGCAAGAAATCTGAGGTGTCTTCTGCAATCTGGTCGTATAGGGACGTGCAGGTATGCCTCCTTGAGATCTAGAGTCACCAGCCAAGACTCCTTGCCCAGCATGGGAAGAAGCTGCTGGAGGGTCAGCATTTTGAATTTTGGAACAATGAGGTATGTGTTCAGTGCGGACAAGTCTAGAATAGGTCTCCATTGATTTTCTTTTCTTGGTACAAGGAAAAGCCTGAAGTAAAATCCTTGGCCTTGTTCCATAGGTGGTACCTCTTCTATAGCTCTCATCCTTAGTAAGTTGTTGATTTGTCTTAGAGCGTCTGTTTTTTGGCTTGGTGGTAGGTTTGGAATTCCTCTCTTTTTTGGTAGAGTGTGGAAGTGAAACCTGCAGCCCTTGTCTATTGCTTGTAAAGTCCATTTGTCTCCTGTAATGTAATGCCAGTTGTCGGAAAATAAGGCTAGCTTTCCGCCCAAGGGTGCTTCCAGTTGTTCCCTGGTAGGCGGAACCAGAGCCAAGTCATTGTGTCTGCCCTGTGGAAGTGGTTGTAGTTGAATCTGTGGCAGTGCTTCTCTGGTTGGTAGGTTGCCACTGACGTCCCCTGTAGGCACCCCTAGATTGACCTCTGCCTCTTGGGCGTCTATTTCTGCCTCTCTGCGCTCTGGAGTTTTCTGGAAAGGACCAATTCTTCGAAGGCCAATTTCTGCTAAACCTCGGAGGTTGGACCTGTAAGAAATCCTTGACTGTTTGGACAGATTTTGCTTTTTCTTCCACCTTCTTTAGAACCTCCTGTGCAGGGGAGCCAAACAAACTTTGTTTCTCCATGGGAGCATCTAGGAGTTTTGACTTAACATGGTCTGGTAAGGATTGCTCTTTTAACCAGGCATGCCTTCGAATCACTGTTCCAGTCATAGCTGATCTAAAGGAAGCCTCCAGTGCATCATAGCCACATTTTAAGAAATGGTTACTGACCTGCTGAGAGTTATGTACCAAATCCTGAAGGGACTTGTGGTCTATAGGTTCAGGAGAAGACAGTTTTTTATTTAGCTGGTCTAACAAAAATTCCTGGTACTGAATCATGTGAAATTGACAGTTCAAGGCCCTGGCCAAAAGAGTAGCAGAAGTATAAACCTTTTTACCCCATCTCTCTAATGCTCTAGATTCCCTTTCAGAGGGAAGAGGGTTTTGGCAGAGGCAGCTGCCACACCTTTTGGGCCCTGTGAAATGGTTTCAGGGTCTGCAACAGGAGCCTTATACAAATGGTAGTGTGTGTCCGGGACCCTGTAATATCTGTCTGGCTTGGCAGGGGCCGGAGGAAGAGAATCAGGGCAGTACAGGCATGATTATATGCATCATCAACAACTGTTAGTACTGGAGGAATGGCTAAAGGCCTATGCTGTGGTAAGTGTAAAAAAGTCCTTAGCCTTTTCCTTGAATCTGAAAAATCCTGGCCCTGCCATTGGAAGTGTTCCTCATAGCATGCAAGGTTTCCCCAAAGGAAAATTCTTCAGGAGGAGAAGCAGAAGGAATGGAGTCTTCTGCATCAGAATCCTCATAAGGAGAATATGGGCCTTCCTGAGGGTCTGAAATGTCTGAGTCATCCGAGGAATAGTCTGTAGAGACAGGTTCCGGGGGTTCAGTCCTAGGCCTCTTATCTGGAGGGGGCTGAGAGGCCCTGTCTGGGTGAGGTTGGGATCCCCTGATCAAAGAAATGAGATCCTCAGCCAGGCTGAGTATTTGGGAACTAGAGGTAGGCCTATGTGAAGGAGTTTTAGCAGGTAAGGCCTTGGAAGATTTAGCTGCTTTAGCCCTGGCAAAAGCCTTGATAGACATAGAAGCAGGGTTCTAGCAGCCCCACGTGCAGGGGTAGATATGTCTAAAGGAATAGTGTCTGACAAATCCTGGGTGCCTGCTTCTGTAGCAGTAAATTCAGTAGCAGATTCAGCCATGCTCTGTGAGGCCTCAGCTATCGGAGGCATGCCGCCAAGGAAGAACCGGGACTCGGTTTCAGCCGAAACCGAGACACTCAGGTTGGTCTAACCGTGGTTTCAGCCGAAACCGCGGCCGAATGTCGGTCCTTTTCCTTGCGCTTTTAGCTAATTGAGTAGTCGGAGTCTCCGATAGCATTTTGTATGCAAAAGCGGGACCAAAAAACTCCTCTGCAAACTCCGACCGACGGCTAAGTGTCCGTCGGTTGAAGGAAGCACAGGCTAGACAAGTTGATACGCCGTGGTCTGGGCCTAAGCAAGGAAGGCAGTAAGAGTGGAAATCCTTATGAGGTATTTGTTTCCCACAAGTTAAACAATTATTTACTTTTTCTGACATCGGCTGAGGCAAGAAAGAGTCCCCAACGGGGTACTTAGCTTTTTAGAAGTCTTCGGTAGTAGAAATCTCTGGATCTGACCGACCGGCACTTGCGAACAGCTTCTGCTTCGGGCACCGCGCGGCAAGAAAGACTGAGGAAAACGGCGTCGGCTGATGCCTTTATACCCAATAAACAGCAGCTATGACGTCGGGTGAAGTGCGACATCAGCCGAGGCCAGACCCAGACTTTGGAATCCGGCCGACCGAAGGGCTGCCTGAGGCAGGACAACCCATATGTTAGGACTGCAGATGCATCCTTGAAGGACATCTAATGATGCTGAGGCTTGCACTGCCATGGCGGCTACCACTACAGCTTGAACACAATGTGGCAATGCCCTTGCAACAGGATCTAATTTGGAGGAATAAAAGGCTATCGGTCTCTGTTTATCCCCATGTACTTGTACCAGAACCAAAGTCATATATCCTTCCTTACAATCAACCATTTGTACAAACTGCTTAGAATAGTTTGGAAAACCCAAAACAGAGGATCCTGCTATCAATTGCTTAATTCTATTAAATGCTTGTATTGCCTTATCTGTCTACTGTATATTACTTTTAGCTGCCATGGGAGTGTCATAGATCAGTGCGGTCAATGGCCCTACTTCTTCAGCATAATTAGGAATCCAACTTCTACAAAAATTAGTCACACCTAAAAATGACATCATCTCCCGCTTAGTCATAGGAATAGGTGCTTCAAGAATTGCTTCTTTTCTTTTATTTTCCAGTTGTCTACTTTCCTGCGAGATTAAATAACCCAAGTACTTTACTTGTGCTTTCCACAATTGTAACTTTTCTTTATTTACTTTATGTCCTTGCTCAGCTAAAAAACTAAGAAGGGCTAGGGTATCCTTTTTACAACTTTCCTGCGTGGGTGAGGCCAACAATATATCATCTACATACAACAGAACCTGGCTTCCCTCTGGGGGAACAAACTGAGCTAAATTCACAGCCATTTCTTGTGCGAATATTGTCAGACTCTCACAATAACCCTGTGGCAATCTGGTGTATGTGTATCTTTTACCTTGGAAAGTGAATGCAAACCAAAATCTACTCTCCTTATGTAGTGGTATGGAGAAAAAGGCATTGCTTATATCTATGATAGAAAAATATCTGTGCTGAGGTAGTAAATCATTAAGTAATGTATAGGGGTCAGGGACCACCAGTGCTCTTGGGATCACAGTTGAATTAACTGCTTGTAAATCCTGAACCAACCTCCATGACCCATCCAGTTTCTTTACAGGAAATAACGGAGTATTGCAGGGTGAATCTGGGCATTCAACAAGAATTCCTACCTGTTTTAGCTGTTCAATAACTGGTTTAATTCCTTCTTCTGCTTGCTTACTTAGTGGATATTGGTGCTTACGAGGTCTAAAATGAGAAGTTATGTACCTACCATAACGTTCCATGTTAGTTGTCTTCTCTTGCCTTCTTTCTTGCTGGATGGGTTCGGAGCCGATCCTCAGCTCCAACTCGGCCACTTACTAAAGCTCGAGAGCTTATTTTACCGGCTCGAGGCAACCCTATATCCCATGATGCTAGGCGATAACTCCCCAGATCTCGTTTGGAAGCTGAAAAACCTAGCATATGCCAATAAAACAAAATCCTCCAACTGGAAGGAGGAGAAAGAGGGATAAAACCCCCCAAAAATCGTTATCTACACTATATATATCCTAGGACACCTAGATGGTGAACAAGGGAATAAAAGGACCCTTCAAGGAAGGGAAGATCTTCTTGATCTGTCCAGGCTAGGGGGATGGTGGGTGGGACGCAAGAAAGAAGGCGAGAGAAGACAACTAACATGGAACGTTATGGTAGGTACATAACTTCTCAATGTTAAGTTGTCAATCTCGCCTTCATTCTTGCTGGATGGGACCACGTCCCTAGCACCTTCATCCTGGGTGGCTCATTGAAACAGACTCTTAAGAATGGTGGAACCAAAAGTTGCTCTGTCCCTGGAGGCCATGTCCAATTTGTAATGCGAAACAAAGGTATGAGGAGAGGCCCATGTGGCTGCCGCACAGATAGTGTCTATTGGTAGTCTAGCTTGAAAAGCTGTAGATGTAGCTAGTGTTCTAGTTGAATGGGCTTTTGGCTTAGAAGTTAATTCCCTGCCTCTGAGTTGATAAATAGGTGTAATCACAGAAGACAGCCACCTAGATAGGGTTACCTTAGAAACAGGAAGGCCTTTCTTATTTTCTGCGTATGATAAAAACAGTTGATCAGACTTCCTTATTTGTTTGGTTCTATCCAAATAGTAGCAGAGCTGGCGGCGAACATCTAGATAATGTAGCTTTTGCTCCGCTCTATTAGTATAGTTTGGGAAAAAAACTGGGAGATCAATTGATTGATTTAAATTTGTCTGCGAAGCCACCTTGAGTAAGAAGGATGGATTAGTCCTTAGAGAAACTCTGTCTTTATGGAAGATTAAGTAGAGAGGACGAATGCAGAGGGCGTGAAGCTCAGATACTCTCCTAGCAGAAGTAATGGCGACTAGGAAGAGTGTCTTCCAGGAAAGAAATTTCAATGAACAGGAGACCGCAGGTTCAAAGGGGGGAGAATCAAGGATGTTAAGACTAAATTAAGATCCCACTGAGGTAGAGGGTCTTTGATCGGAGGCTTAAGTAAATATACACCTTTAAGGAAAGCTTTGCAAAGCTTATTGGACATGATGTTGTGGTCCGATAAGCCTGTATGAAAATTTGATATGGCTGCCAACTGAACCTTTACTGCAGAGGCAGAAGACCCTGAATGAAAAATTTCGGCTAGGAAGTCTAAGACCGAATGAATTGGGGCAGTAAAGGGATCTATATTCCTTGCCTTTGCCCTGAAGGAGAAACGTTTCCATTTACTAGTGTAAATCCTTCTGGTGGAAGATTTAAGGGAAGCTACTATGATATCCCGGACGGGATTAGAAATCATAGGAAGCCTGGCTAAGGACTGAAGTGGAGCAACCAAGCAGTGAGGTTGAGAGAATGTAGGGATTGGTGCAGCTGCCCCGACTGATGGGTCAACAGATCTGGAGCTGGGTCCAGATGCCAAGGCTGTACCAAAAGATAATGATGTAGGAATGGAAACCATATCTGTCGAGGCCAATAAGGGGCAATGAGAATCAACTTGGCTCTCAAGGCGGTTGCTTTCTGAATTACTTGTGGGATTAGAGGAAAGGGTGGAAAGGCATAGAGAAGTCCCCGAGGCCAATCTTGGACTAGAGTGTCTCTGAGAGGATGGCCTGGAAGGGGGAAGAGGGTGAAGAAGTTGGGGCATTTGCTGTTTTGGGGTGTAGCAAAAAGATCGCAGCAAGGAAGGCCCCACTTCTGAAAAATCTCTTCCGCCACAGATTGTTTGAGAGACCACTCATGTGGCATGAGTATAGCTCTGCTCAACCTGTCCTCTATGATGTTGGACTTCCCGGGGATATGCTTTGCTATCAGAAACCGCTGAGAGGAGATTGCCCATTGCCAAAGTCTGAGTGCCTCTCGACACAGAGGATAGGACTTGGTTCTGCCTTGCTTGTTGATATACCACACTACGGACATATTGTCCATTTGGATTGCAATAGTTCCTAGGGGAAGAGAGTCGTGGAGGGCTTGCAACATTAAAAGCACTGCTCTCATCTCTAGGACATTTATGTGCAGGTGGCGTTCGAAAGGTTGCCAAGTGCCATGGACCATCCTGCCCTGAAATTGCCCCCCCCCCCCCACCCGATCAGCGAGGCGTCCGATGTCACTGTGGCGACCGGGGGAGGAGGAACAAAGGGTCTGCCTTGATGGACTTGAGGGGACAATATCCACCAGGACAGATGACTTTTGCAAGATGGAGTTATCATGATCTTGTGATGCATGGGGAGTTGCTGAAAAGACCATTGGGCGAAAAGCATCCACTGTAGAAGACGCATGTAAAAACGTGCAAGGGGAAGAAGTGTTATGACGGCCGCCATAAGACCCAATACTTTCAGGACATACCTGGCCTGAATTTTTTCGCTCTGAAGAAGAACATGGACATGGTTTTGAATATCTAAGACCCTTTGATCTGTTAACTTTGCTGAAAGTTGTACGGTGTTCAAGTTGGCGCCTATAAAGGTAATAGACTGACAAGGTGACAAGGCAGACTTTTCGAAATTTATAGAGATTCCTAGCCCTCTGCAAATGTGAATGGTGTAAGCTCTGGCTTGGAGAAGTTGATGCCTGGTGGTGGCAGCGAGGAGCCAGTCATCTAGATATGGAAACACCTGGAATCCTTGCCGTCTCAGGTGAGCCGTAACCGCTGCCATACATTTGGTGAACACTCTGGGGGCTGTAGTGAGACCAAAGGGCAGGGCTCTGAACTGGTAGTGACTGGCCCCCAGCTGAAAGTGGAGAAACCTTCTGGAGCGCCTGTGAATTTTGATGTGATAGTACGCATCCTGAAGGTCCACGGAGCACATCCAATTGTCCTTGCCCAGAAAGGGTAGAATGGACTGCAGCGTGACCATCCAGAACCTTGTTCCCTTTACAAACTTGTTTAGTTTGCTGAGATCTAATATTGGTCTCCAGTCCCCTGTCTTTTTCGGTACCAAAAAGATCCTTGAGTAGATTCCGGATCCTAGTTGGTCTGCTGGGACTGTCTGGATGGCTCTTTTTGCTAGCAGTTTTGATATTTCTGATACTGCTAGTTCCCTTAGACCGGGTGGAACGTTTGGAAGGGTTCCCTTTTGCTGAATTGGGGTTTGGATAAAGGGAATTTTGTAACCCTCGGATATGATCAACTGTACCCATTTGTCTTGAGTAAGGGAAAGCCAGGCTATTGGGTACAGCGCCAATCTTCCCCCGACTGCCTCCGAAGGTGGACAATCGGGCAACATCTCAGGGATGCTGGAAGGGTTTGTCAGAGAGAGGCTCCCTGCTACCCTGGTTCTGTGGACCCCCTCTGCCCCTAAGGCGGCATCTGTTGTTGTTACCCCCTCTGCCTCTGGGAGTAAACTGACCTCTTGTGTCAGGCGTGACTCCTTGAGATTTGCGGAACCACATTTTCCCACCCTTCTGACCCTTAGGGTATGGTCTTGAAGGGGTGGAGAAACGGACTCTTACGGCAGAAAGAGTCTTGCCATCTTGTTCGCATCTGGTCAAGGTGTCTTTCACTTGAGGTCCGAACAAAGCCGAACCATCAACAGGGGAATTTGTGAAGGACGCCTTGAAAGGGTCCGCGAAATTACACAGCCGCATCCACGCGTGATGCCTTAAGGCCACTCCTGTGCCCGCGGCCCTACTCGCTCCATCGGCTGCATATGAAATTAGACACATGGAGGAGTTAACAATCGAGTTCAGGGTTCCAAGCTGTGAGTTTATTTTATCCTGGGACCCAGCAGCTGATGGATCCTGTAAGACTTCTCCCAACTCTTTGAGAATATCTCTCTGAAGGCGGGTGAAGTGACACAAGTAATTCAGCGACCGCATGGCAAAGGTCGCTGAAGAAGACATCCGCCACTGCATCTATCCATGGTCCTAGAATCCTTATTAGGAGGATGGATAGGTACTGAAGGATCAGCTAGTTCCTTCTTGGTGGCTGCAGCCACCACCATGGCATCAGCCGGTACACCTTTTGTTAGGAATTGCTTGTCAACTGGTGCTGTGATGAATTTAGATGGCCTCCGAGGGGTGGGTTCCACCGAATCTGGGGCCAACCACGCCTTCTGAGCCACTACTTCCATAAGGGGGTCGAAAGGTGGAGACACCCAGGAGGTGGAGGGTCGAGAACCAAACGCCTCCAGGTACACCGACTCATCCTCGGAAGGATTAAGGGAAGACCAGTGCCCCCTCTGCTTCAGGATTTCTAGGATGTCTGAGAAAGAGACATCCTCAGACGGGGACTTTAGGGATCCCTCTGACTCATCCAAGTCAATGTCAGATGTAATGGACTCAGGGGAGTCCACATGCTTCCTATTACATGTCCTCTTATGAGGAGGCTCCGCTGACAGGTCAGGAGAAGCCTCGGAAGAGGAAGAAATTCCCAGTGGCGAAACCTGAGGAGTTGGATCTCTGGGTCCGGGAGCAAGAGAGTGGGAAGAGACATCAGCAGGCACTGTAGTAGGAGGAGCTGATGGAGCTGACGGTTGACTATGCCCTGGGGCTAGTACACTCCTCATCACCTCGAAGGCTCCCCTATCAGAAAGGGCAGAGGGCCCCCGCTCTGAAGAGGTAGGAACCCCAGGCCGCACAGACAGGTAAGGCTCTGAGGCCGATGTCAGGGCCGAGCTCACCAGCGCCGATGCTCCGAGAGGGAGAACGGGGTCGGACAATGGTCCGATGCCACTCGCCCCCTCTGAGCCGACGAGAGAGATCAGATGCCCGGATCCGTCCAATGAAGGCATCAAGGAGGAGAGAGGAGCAGAAGACGAAGGAGCCGAAGGGGGAGGTATCAGCTCCGACGCCACAACAGTCACAGCTCCGAGGAGCTCCGGCTCTGAACTCTGAGGGAGAGTCAAAGGAGGAAAATTATGTGGAGTCGTAATAGCTACCGTCTGATGAGACGGGCTACAGATCATCTTAACATCCTACTTTCCACTCTCTGAAGGTCGTGATCTGAAAGTCTGGATGACCGAGAAGATCGGCTCCGATGGCTCCGCTCTGAGAGCAGGGGAGATCTCGGAGCCGAATGGATGGACTCCAATGAAGGGGATCTTGACCTCTTCTTAGATGGAGCCAAAGAAGCCGATGACACGTCGGCTCCAGCCGGCGCCGACAGTGAATGTATGGACTCAGAGGTATCGGCACCAAGTGGTGCCGAGACCGGAACCTGTGATTCAAAGGGATAGCCTCCAGCCGGAGCCGATCTAGAAACAGACAAGGAGCCAGCAGTCGAAGGCTTAGTACTTGGAGCCGACGGTTTTGCTGGTTACGAGGGCCTCCCCGACGCAGACTTAGTCGGGGAGCCCTCGGGCTTTAACAAGCCCCTCAGTATAAGTTTGTTCCTGCACTCCTGCAGGACTCTTGGACTGAATGCATGACATACAGAACAAGAGTCCTGCAGGTGCAGGGGTTCCAGGCAGTAAACACAAGAAGTGTGACCGTCTGTCAGAGATATTTTCTGACAGCACGAGTCACACTTCTTAAAGCCTGAGACCTTAGTTTCCTTCGGTTCCTTCGACATAACAGTGTCACAAAGGTAAGAGAAAAACACACACACACACACACTCTCAAAAAACTATAAAATAACAATGAAAAAGTTAAGGATACTGACACACCCAAACACTCCACAGGATCCCTAAAGAAATTTTAGGAAAGGGGCAGGCTTAAGGCCTAACCTAAGAGTGGAGGGGAAGGGATATAAGGGATAAAAAGGGAAGGTATAAAACAGTAATAGAGTTAAGGGTAGTTGCTAACTATTGAAAAAAACAACTGGGTGAAAAATTAACTCAAAAGGGTGACTGAACACTATATATATAAAGACTTACCAGGAGCCGGTAAAACGCACTGCAAGTTTAAAGCGGCAAACGAGATCTGGGGAGTTATCGCCTAGCATCATGGGATATAGGGTTGCCTTGAGCCGGTAAAATAAGCTCTCGAGCTTTAGTAAGTGGCCGAGTCGGCGCCGAGGATCAGCTCCAAACCCATCCAGCAAGAATGAAGGCGAGATTGACAACTTAACATCCTGACTTTGCAGTTATACAAACTTCACCTGTTGTTTTCATTAATCCTACATCTCCTTTACCTTTTGACCATAACTCTACAGGCAAGGCACTTAACGCACTATCTTCCTCTTTAGGAGGATTTGTCATGCCATTTCTGTTTTGTCATCCCTGAGGTGCACACTTGGTCGTGCCCAAGTCACCCAATTTAATCTTTGTACCTGGATCTGTTGATCTTTCAACTGACTTTCAGACATTGTGTTCCAAATCGTTACCTTTTTCACCAAATCTACCTAATGTGTCCCCACTGCTTTAGTAACTGAGACATGTGGGCTATAACTTGAGCGATATAAAGAACTCATTTCCTAAGTCAAAGTAAAGCTTACTACTGTATTACCTTGCATATCCCAAAACATATCATTCAAAATTATCCTTGCACATTTGTGCTTAAAGAATTATTTTTCAAATTCTTTATCCGGACCAGGGGCCTTATAGAACATTGTACAATGTAAGTGCGCCGCAACCTGCGGTGACCCACTCCTAGACTTATTTAGAGCTAGATTGATCAACTCTGTATCAACCCTCCCCGGGCCATCTGAAATCAAGTCTAGGCTTTACCAGTAAAACAAATCTTGTACTCCCTGTACTACTAAGCCATCCGCTAACCTTTTTGCCTCAATACCTTTAGGTGTGGGAATTGCCGCTATTCCAAACACATGCATCAAATCTCTTCCTAGCAAATTAACTGGACAAACTTTTGATATAATTACCCTACACCTAACAGTTTGGTTTGTTTGCGGATCTGTGAACAGTAGAGGATGAGACAGTGGTTCCTTATAAATTTTCCCGTTTGCCGCTTTTACAAGGACAGACTCATCTGTTTCGCAGTTCAGAGGCAGAACTGCTGGACCCAAAAGTGTACGCGATGCACCTGAATCACATAAAAACTCCACTTTCTGTCCCTCAACCAAAAACTCTATCATGGGTTTCTGATCTAGATGCATAGCAATACCCAAATTTGCCAGGTTTATGACTTCACAGTCACAATCCCGCCCTTCCATTAGAGTGTTTCTGACATTCATCGTAGAGAGTGTCTGCCTCTTCACTATCCCCATAATGAATATGGCGCCTTTCTTTACTATCATATAGTCATGCGGAGCCCTTGTTTGTAAGCTGTGGGAGATGTTGCCACTCTTCACAGTCAGCAGCGAAGTGCCCATGTCTACCGCATTTAAAACATTCTCCACATTTTAACCTTTCCCTATAGGCTGAATGTCCACCCGGTTCATTTAACGTCTCCCATTGCGGGCCCCCACGTTTTTTTACGCCACCACGGCGCCCTTGCCCCCTTTGGTCCTGTACTAAGAATATACCACCATCATCCCCTACTGCCAACACTTGTACTTTCTTTTTCTTTTTTAGATTAAAATGTCGCTCAGCATGTCGTGCTAATTTCAAGCAAAGTTTGCAGTCTACATGTTCTATGATCTACCATGTGCTTAGTAATAAAACTACTTATCGGAGCCTTACAACCTTTAAGGAAAGCATTCTTTAATTGCTGTTCATATGGACTATCATTAGTCTGATCCTGCAGAATCATCATTCCACAATGGTTATTGAACACTTCTGTCAGTCTTACAATATAATGATCTACAGATTCATCATCATTTTGAATGCACTGATTTATTACTGTCCAATCTGCTCTTGGACGCCACTTATCAGAAATTCTCTTTAACAGATCAGTGACTCGTGTGTCTAATACCCCAGAATTATGCTTTAATGTAGTGCTGTCATCTGCCTTACATGTCCAAGTACCACAAACTAAGTGCCAATCTGGACCTAAGATTTGTCGCACTACTAGGATCACAATTTACCTCAGAAAAGAATGTTTTACCTCAAAACGACAGTGGTAGCTGTAATTTTCCAGAGCCTGCCTCAGTAAATTAACTCTTATTCAGAAGCATAGAAAACAAGTGTTATTCAAGTTCATAAGCAAACTACATCTATCATAGATAAAGCCCATCTTTAATAAACATGGTTCAATGACCTTTTCTTACCAACACTTCAGCAAATAGCATATTCATCTTGCTAGATGGGAGAAAGAGACAAATAATAGTATGTTTTAAAACTTTTTCTCTTAACAGTGACAAAGCTGGCAAGACGCCCATCTGGATCTGTGTCCTGAGGAACTTTCTCATCATCCTAATCAACTCTGCTTCAGAGCGACTTTGGGATGACCTAACTAATGACGAGGTGGAGGGTGCTCTAGATGATGTTTTTCATATCTCTTGTAAAAATGGAGACCTCAACCTTGGTAAAATTGGCTATGGAGAAAATCTTGGAGCTCAGAGCTGAGGGGATGAGACTAATGATGGTGTCAGATCCGAAGCTTTCAGATCTAAGGGCTTAGCCAATTTTTTAAGTGGCTCAGAAGGAGGCACGGAGTGAGAACACTAGGCAGGAGAGTGTTTACAATGCTCCCTGGGCTCCTTAGACTTTTGAGAAGGGGTTTGGGCCCCTGATGGAGAAGAAGTAGTAGAAGATGCTGAGGCCAGAGGGAGGCTTTTCAAAATCAACTTATTTTGCCTGTCACTAAGAGCTCGAACATTAAAAAGCACACATATTGAACAAGAAATGTCCAGATGTGCTGGCCCCAAACAATAAATGCACGATTTGGGAATCTTATGCCCACAGGAAGTGTACTTTTTGAATCCAGAAAGCTTGGACTCAGCTATACTGGAACAATTTGGAACAACAACAACACTGCATAAAGTTAGTTCGGTCTAAGTACCAAAGTCACACAAAAAATGAACAAACACTAAAAGAAACAAACTCAATTTTAGGAAAAAGGGAAACAAAAATATCAACAATAGCAGATCTGAGGAAAGAGAGAACGGGAAAAGAACCAGCTTTGGTACATAAAGAATACTAAAAGAACTGTTATAAGGGGAAAGGGAGATATTAGAGTTCAAAGAGTTATAGATAAAATGGATAGGGTATAAAAATAGAAGTTATGTCCTTACCATAACGTTCCATGTGGAGTGTTCATCTCGCCTTTGTTCTTACACATGGGTTCGGAGCCGATCCTCGGCTCCGTGTCGGCCGCTTGCAAGCTCTGCATCGAGAAGAAGCTCGAGACAACCTAATACCCACAATCCCCCTCTGCCTTTACCTCAGATCTAGTTTGCAAGCAAACCAGTAGTCAGAGAGAGCACACTCATGCTCATATCACATATGCACAGAAACTAAGAGTCTATATATATATATACACATATACACATATATACATGTCAACTATATACACAACAACTGCAATGCAGAAGCAGAATGCCCCAGACCAGGCACCAAACTGAACGTTCTTCCTAAGGGCGGGAGGGGGAATGTAGAACAAAGGCGAGATGAACACTCCACATGGAACGTTATGGTAAGGACATAACTTCTATATGTGATAGTGTTCAATCTCGCCGTTTGTTCTTACACATGGGTAGCGTCCCTAGCTCCTTGTTCCTGAGGAACTCACGGAAGGACGTTCTTGAGCACAGTGGAACCAAAGGTTGCCCTGTCCCTAGAAACCTTGTCTACCTTATAATGAGAAATGAATGTATGCGGTTTAGACCAAGTAGCAGCCGCACAAATAGCGTTTAGTGGTAGGCGAGCTGCATGAGCCAGGGATGTAGACACTGACCTTGTGGAATGTCCTTTGGGTTTGTGCAACAGAGTTTGATCTGAAGAATCATAGACATAGATGATACAATCAGTTAACCACTTAGAAAGAGTTCTTTTGGTAACCGCTACTCCTTTCCTGTTATCAGCAAAGGCTACAAAAAGTTGATCAGATTTTCTGTGATTTTTGTTCTATCCAAGTAAAACCTTAGTTGTCTGTGGACATCTAATTTGTGTAACATATACTCCATTTTATTGGAGTGATTCTTGAAGAAAGTGGGTAATTCAATGGACTGATTAATATTGTTAACAGAACAAACTTTAGGAAGGAAGGATGAATTAGTGAAGAGAAACTCTGTCAGAGTGAAAGATCAAATAAGGGTGTTTAATGGAGAGAGCTTGAAGTTCAGATACTCGCCTAGCGGATGTAATGGCTACCAAAAAGAGAGTCTTCCACGACAAAAATTTCAATGGGCAAGAGGAGGCTGGTTCAAAGGGGCAGCATCAACTTAGATAATAATAAGTTTAGACTCCAAGGTGACGAGGAGATCTAATTGGTGGTCTAATATGAAAAGACCCTTTAAAAGGCTTTACAAAGTCTGTGGGCCATAACAGGAGCCCCACATTCTTCCACATGGAAATTAGAAATGGCAGCCAATTGAACTCTTAATGTGGCAGGAGAAGCACCCTGATTGAACAATTCTGTTAAAAACTCTAATATTTTATTCAAAGGAGCTATAACAGGGTCCACTTGCTGTGTATTTGCCCAGAATACAAAGCGCTTCCATTTACTAGTATATGTTTTAGTAGTGGAAGCTTTATGAGAAGCCACTAATATATTCTGAACTGCAGGTGAAAGAAGATCAGACCTGGCTAAGTTGAATTGGAGCAGCCAAGCTGCTAGATGGAGGGACAAGAGCGGGGTGGGGAGCCCCTGACGAGTGAGTCAATAGATCTGGCTCTGGGTCCAGGATCCAGGGTCCCCGAATGCAGTGTGTCATGAGGAAGGGGAACCAAATTTGACGAGACCAGAATGGGGCAATGAGGATTATCGTCCTGTGTAGGTTGTTGGCTTTCTGGAGAAACTTTGTGATCAGGGGGAAGGGAGGAAATACGTACAGGAGACCCGGGGGCCAATCGTGAATCAGTGCGTCCCTGGGGACTTCCCCTGGAGGGGGTAATAGGGCAAAGTAGCTCCTGCATTTGGCTCATTGGAGACGCAAACAGATCGCAGGAAGGCTGGCCCCACGTGCGAAAAATCTTTTTCGCAACTGACTGTTTTAGGGACCACTCGTGTGGTAACAGTATTGCTCTGCTCAGCCTGTCGGCTATGATGTTGGATGACCCCGGGATGTGCGTTGCTATCAGAAAGCAACCCGTGGACTCCGCCCATTGCCAGATTCTCATGGCCTCTCTGCATAGCTGATAGGACTTGGTTCCCCCTTGCTTGTTTATGTACCAGACTACAGACATGTTGTCCGTCTGAACTGCAATAGTTCCCAGAGGAAGAAGGGGAGCAAAGTGTTGCAACGCTAGAAACACTGCCCTCAACTCTAGAACATTGATGTGCAGATTGTACTCTAAATTGGTCCATTCGCCTTGGACTGTCTGTCCCTGAAAGACACCCCCCCCACCCTATCAGGGAAGCGTCCGTGGTCACCGTAGCTGTCGGCGTGGGTAGCACAAATGGTCTCCCCTTGGAAAGGTTGCAAATCTGAAGCCACCAGTTTAGGTGTGATTTGCATGTGTTCATTATAAGAATCTCGTGTGTCAGAGGTAGTTGTTGGAACGACCATTGTGCAAACAGTAGCCATTGTAGGACTCTCATGTGCAGTCTTCCCAAGGGTATTGCAATAAGAGAAGCTGACATGAGTCCCAAAACCTTCAGTACCAGTTTTGCTGGGGATTTCCTGGACAAAAGAAGAAGACATATGTGAGTCTGAAGTGAAAGTATCCTTTCTGGAGGAAGTCTTAGAATTAACTGATGTGTATCTAATTCTGCTCCTATGAATAAGATACGCTGTGATGGCTGTAGTAAGGATTTTCCGAAGTTTACGGAAATTCCGAGGCGAACACACAGTTGAAGAGTGTAGTCTCTGGCCTGTACTAGTTGACGCTGGGTGGTGGCAGAAAGGAGCCAGTCGTCCAGATACGGAAACACCTGGAATCCTAGGCGTCTCAAGTGAGACGCTACCACTGCCATGCATTTGGTGAAGACCCTGGGGGCTGAGGTTAGACCAAAGGGCAGGGCTTGAAACTGAAAGTGACTGGCACCCAGCCGGAAGCGCAAATGATCTCTGGATGCCCTGGCCATTTTGATGTGGTAGTATGCATCCTTCAGATCTATTGAGCACATCCAGTCGTCCTTCTGTAAGAATGGAACGATCGATTGAAGCGTGACCATTCGGAACTTTTCTTTCTTGACGAAGGTATTGAGGTCGCTTAGGTCCAGAATGGGCCTCCAGTCCCCTGTTTTCTTTGGAACTAAAAAGAACCTTGAGTAAGTTCCGAATCCTGTTTGGTCCGCTGGGACTGGTTGGATGACTCTTTTTTCTAGCAGCTTTGAAATTTCTATAGCTGCTGGCTCTCGCAGATGGGGCACATCTGGGAGTCTTTTCTTTGGAATGGGATAGGATAGAAATGGTATATTGTAACCTCAGGTAACCACGCTTTTTACCCACTTGTCTGTAGTTATGTTTTGCCAGACCTGAGGGTATAAAGCTAAGCGACCCCCGACTGCCTCCAGAGCAGGACAGTCGGGCCTCCTCTCAGGAGTGCTGGAAAGGTTTACCAGGGAGTGTATCCCTGTCACCTTGATTCTGCGGACCCTCTGCCGCCAGGGCGGCGCCTTCCACCTCTGCCCCCTCCTCTGCCTCTAGAAGGGGCATCACCCTGTGTGCCTGGGAAAGATCCTTGGGGTTTTCGAAACCACATTTTTCCACCACGTTGCCCTTTGGGGTACGGTCTGGTTGGGGTGGAAAACGGACTCCGACAGCAGACAGAGTCTTTCCCTCCTGCTCACACCGGTAAGGGTCTCCTTTACTTTGGGGCCAAAAGAGTGGCACCGTCAAATGGGGCATTAGTAAAGGAAGACTTGAAGGCTTCCGAATGGACATAAGCGCATCCAGGATTGTCTCTAAAAGCAATCGCTGAAGTTGCTGCCCTACTCGAACCTTCGCCGCGTAAGAGATCAGCCTCATGGACGAGTTCACAATAGATGTAAGGGTATTAAGTTGCGCTGTCACTTTCTCTGAGACAGCAGCATCTGTAGTACCCTGGAGGGTATCTCCCAACTCTTTGACTAGATCCCTCTGTAGTCGTGTAAAGTGGGTCAAATAGTTCAGGGATCGCATGGAAAAGCCGCTGAACTAAAAATGCGCTTCCCATACCTGTCCATAGTCCTAGAATCTTTATTAGGGGATGGACAGATGAGGAAGATTCGACATCTCCTTTTCGTGGCCGCTGCCACCACCATAGCCCACTGGAACTCCTTTTGTCAAGTAAGTCTTGTCCTGGGGTGCAGTGATATACTTATTGGGTTTCCTAGGGACTGGTTCCACTGTGTCAGGAGTTCCCACGCCTTCGAGCAATAAGTTCCATTAATTCATCAAGGGCGGAGTGACCCAGGAGGAGGAAGGGCGAGCACCAATGCCTTCAGCAAGACTGACTCATCCTCAGAAGGGGGAAGGGACTGCCAGTCACCTCTCTGTTTCAGGATCTCCAATATGTCAGAAAAAGAGACATCTTCTGAAGGTGACTTAGGGACCCTTCTGACTCATCTAAGTCAGTATCGGATGTCAAGGATTCTTGTGGAGAATCTAAGTGTCTCCTCTTACACAATCTTTTCCTAGGGGCTTCTTCGTGGGAGCATCCAAGAAGCCTCCGAGGAAGAGGGGCACCTCCAGGGGTGGGTGAGACACCGGTGCTCGACGCTTGGATGTGGCCGTGGGTGCAGAGGAGGATAACGGCCCTTTATGGGGAGGAGAGGTTGCTTTACTGATGTGGTTGTCTGGGTAGACAACACCTTCCTCATGAGATCGAAGCCCCGGTCCCGAGTCGAAGAATCTCCGGTTCAAGAAATGGGAAGAATCCCGAGACAGGCACCAAGGCATCGACTCGAGGACGGAGCCGAATCGATCCGCCGAGGCCCCGAGGGAAGAGTCGGAACCGAACGCCGGTTCGACTCGGCCCTGGAACCAAGGACAGATCGTCGGCTCGAGACTCGGTACCGGAACCGACGGAGTCGAGGTGAGAGGAACAGACCGAGAAAAGGACGGTTCTGGACCCGAGGGCTCCACAATCAGAAGATCAACCTCTTCCGGCTCCAAAGACTGGACAGGTCTCGGAGGAGGAATGGATGGAGACAATGGGAGGCCTTCAAGTTTCGACACCAACTGGGTGGAAACCGAAATAAGTTTGGATAGGGCCGAATGCTCCAATAACTTCTGCACCACACGATCCACATCGACATCGGAGAGCTTAGAAGAAGAACGGGTCGAAGGAACCAAGACGGAGCCGACCTCAACAGAGTCGAGGGAGGGAGCTCCATCACCGGGTCCCAGACACGAGGCGCAGGAACTGACACCAGTTGAACACTCGGGCCCCAAGACTGTGGAACCGTGATCTAACTTTATCAAGAGCTCGGAGCCGATGACTTGGGCTCCGACGCCTTCGATTCCTTCGAGGATTTGGATGCCTGGTCTGAAGCATCCAGAGCCTCCTGAAAGGAAGGTTTTAATAACCCCCTGTCCATGAGTTTCCTGCGCCTATCTGTCATGACCCTCCCACTAAAAGAGTGACAAATTGAACAGTCCTCTTGTAAGTGGAGAGGGCCAAGGCAGTAGACACAGGAACTATGGTTGTCAGTAACTGACATTTTTTGGCCACACTGGCAACGTTTAAAGCCTGATTTAATTTTCTCAGACATCTTACAGGTAAGAGAAAAAGTCAAGTCCAGTAGAGAGACAAATCCAATAGAAAAAAGTCAAATCCGATATATATGTCAGTCCGGTTGTCAAATTTAAGTAAGGGGTGGAAGGCCCCGAAAAACTCTAACCAGTTTAATTAAACTTAACGGTACCGAGAATTTCTACCTACACACACACATACACTATGTCTACCAAAAAGTACTTTTAGAACAAATTTTTCTCGAAATAACAAAAATAAAGTTATATCTTATCTTAAGTTGCTCGAGCTAGATCCCAGTGATGCGAACGCAGCAGCGGCAAACTAGATCTGAGGTAAAGGCAGAGGGGGATTGTGGGTATTAGGTTGTCTCGAGCTTCTTCTCGATGCAGAGCTTGCAAGCGGCCGACACGGAGCCGAGGATCGGCTCCGAACCCATGTGTAAGAACAAACGGCGAGATTGAACACTATCACATCAAGCTTTAAATCACACTCGCTAACACCCCTAGCTCGAGAGATCACAATCCTGTCCAAACCTGAAGAGCAGCAAACGAGATGTGAGTCAGGGGCATTATGGGTAAGGGAGAATCCTAGAATCTATAGAAAGTGGCTGAGTTGGATCCAAAAACAAAATTTGAGGAATGAATGAAAATTATATCAGATCCAGTGTTACAAATTAGCTCCACACATTCTAACCATACTAAACTGTCATAAAATAACATTTATTTATTTTTACTTTTTTATTTATTTTATATTTATTGACCGGGAGTATTCCGACTGAGCTAAAATAGCCCTTTTTCAGCAGAGGCCAGGGGGGAAAGCCCCCCCCCCCAAAAAAAATAAAAATATTATATAATACAATACAAAGAGTAACAGAGGCATGTTACAAAAGGATGAGAGAGTCAATTATTGAACAAGTGTTAACAGCATTAATCAAACAATTATATTATAAGCCATCATTAGAAATCAGGCAGGAGGGTGAGTACAGAGGCAGGACAGCGAGTTTTTAAGTATTCTTTAGCAGCTCCTTTTAATTCTTTAGGTTGATTTAGTAGTCAAACTTGTAGTGGAAGCTTGTTCCAGGCAATGGTAGGATGGTAACTATATAAGATGCATCCATTTTTAGTTCTAGGTTTCTAGATAAGTAATAGGTCTTGGTCTGAGCTACAGAGTGATCTAGTTGGAGAGTAGTAGATATGAGTGAAGATATGTTAGGACAGTAGGAAGGTTGGTATAGTAAAGAATGTATAATTTGAAGATGAGAAAGAAGAAGGAGAATAGGTAGTTCCAGCCAGTTTAGGTGTTAAAGTGAGACACAGTGATGGGTTTTATAAGTATGTTGGGCAGAGAATCTGGCAACCTTGTTGTAGGTAGAGTTAAGTTTTGCTAGTAGTGTGGTATTAAGATTAGTGAGTATTTGAGAACCATATAAGAGAATGGGTAGTAGATACGTATGTGACAGGGTTACTTTAGTGTTAGGGGTGAGAAATTAGAAGTTATGTACCTACCATAATGTTCCATGTTAGTTGTCTTCTCTCACCTTCCTTCTTGCTGGATGGGTTCGGAGCCGATCCTCGGCTCCGACTCGGCACTCGCTAAGCTCGAGAGTCACTTTTACCAGCTCGAGGCAGCCCTATATCCCATGATGCAAGGCGGTGATTACCCAGATCTCGTTTGGTATCTAGAGGAAAAACTGCCCAAAATCTTCTCAGAAAAGAAGAGGAACAACTAACCTGAAAAGGCTGTAAAGGGGACCTAGGTAACTAGGGTCCAGATCTAACTGGTGTCCAAGGAAGACATTCTTCCAGAGAAGAAGGAAGTTCAAGGTCTGTCCAGGCTAGGGGGACAGGAGGGAGGGACGCAAGAAAGAAGGTGAGAGAAGACAACTAACATGGAACGTTATGGTAGGTACATAACTTCTAAATGCTAAGTTGTCAATCTCGCCTTCATTCTTGCTGGATGGGACCATGTCCCTAGCACCTCTATCCTGGGTGGCTCAATGGAACAGACTCTTGAGAACTGTGGAACCAAAACTTGCCCTGTCCCTGGAGGCCAAATCCAATTTGTAATGAGAAACAAAGGTATGAGGAGTGGCCCAAGTGGCTGCTGCACAAATAGTGTCTAAGGGTAGTCTAGCCTGAAAAGCTGTAGATGTGGCTAGACCTCTGGTAGAATGTGCTTTAGGTTTTGAAATCAGTTGTTCTCCCCTAAGCTGATAAATGTGCGAAATAGTGGAAGACAGCCATCTGGATAAGGTCACTTTTGAAACTGGGAGACCTTTCTTGTTTTCAGCATAAGAAAGAAAAAGTTGATCAGACTTCCTAAATTGTTTTGTTCTGTCCACGTAATATCTGAGCTGGCGATGAACATCTAGGCAATGCAATTTTTGTTCCGCTCTGTCAGAATGATTGGGGAAAAATACTGGAAGATCAATAGATTGGTTTAAATTTGTTTTAGAAGCAACCTTGGGCAAAAAGGATGGATTGGTTCTCAAGGATACTCTATCTTTGTGGAAGACCAAGTAAGGGGGACGAACACAGAGAGCATGAAGTTCAGACACTCTCCTAGCCGAGGTAATAGCAACTAGAAAGAGTGTCTTCCAAGAGAGAAATTTTAATGAGCATGTAGCAGCCGGTTCGAAAGGGGGGAGTATCAAGGATGCCAGCACTAAATTTAGGTCCTACTGCGGTGGAGGATCCCTAACAGGGGGTTTAAGTAGGAATACCCCTCTGAGAAAGGCTTTACACAGTTTGTGAGACATAACGTTCTGGTCTGCAAATCCGACATGGAAATTCGAGATTGCTGCCAACTGGACTTTAACTGTGGAGGAGGAAGAACCGGAGTGAAAATTTTCAGCTAGAAAGTCCAAGACTGACTGAATAGGGGCAGTAAAAGGGTCTATGTTCTTAGACTTTGCCCAAAAGGAGAAACATTGCCATTTGCTAGAATAAATCCTTCTGGTAGAGGACTTTAAAGAAGCTACTATGATATCTCTAACAGGGTTAGAGATCATAGGAAGCCTGGCTAAGGAAGGAAGTGGAGCAACCAAGCGGTGAGGTTGAGGAAACGAATGGCCCGGTGCAGTTGACCCGACTGGTGGGTTAGAAGATCTGGAACTGGGTCCAGATGCCAAGGCTGCACCAAGAGATGGCGATGAAGGAACGGGAACCAAATTTGTCGAGGCCAGTAAGGGGCAATGAGAATCATCTTGGCTCTCAAGACGGTAGCTTTCTGGAGTACTTGAGGTATTAACAGAAAGGGGGAAAAGCATAAAGAAGTCCCCGGGGCCAGTCCTGGGTTAGAGCATCTCTGGGGGGATGGCCCAGAAGTGGAAAGAGAGAGAAGAAATCTGGGCATTTGCTGTTTTGGGGTGTAGCAAAAAGGTTGCAGCATGGGCGGCCCCACTTCTGAAAAATCTCTTCCACTATAGATTGTTTGAGAGACCACTCGTGAGGCATGAGAATAGCTCTGCTCAATCTGTCCACTATGATGTTGGTTTTCCAAAGGGATATGCGTTGCTATCAGAAACCGATGAGAGGAGATCGCCCATTGCCACAGTCTGAGAGCTTCTCACACAAAGGATAGGACTTGGCCCCGCCCTGTTTGTTGATGTACCATACCACGGACATGTTGTCCATGTGAACTGCAACTGTCACTAAGGGAAGAAAGTCGTTGAGGGCTTGCAATGTTAAAAGCACTACTCTCATCTCTAGGACATTTATGTGCAGGTGGTATTCGAATGGTTGCCACGTGCCATGGACCATCCTTCCCTGATAATGCCCCCCCACCCGATCAGGAGGCATCCGAAGTGACCGTGGCTACCAGGGCCGAGGGGACAAATGGTCTGCCCTGATGGACTAGGGGGGAAGAAATCCACCAGGATAGATGGCTCTTGCAGGTCTTTGTCACTAGAATCTTGTGACGCATGGGTAACTGCTGGAAGGGGTAAACAACATCCACTGCAAGAGACGCATGTAAAAACGTGCCAGAGGAAGAAGTGTGATAGCAGCTGCCATAAGGCTAACACTTTGAGAACCAACCTGGCTTGTACCTTTTTGCTGAATAGGATCATTCAAACATGGTTTTGGATATCCAGGATTCTTTGGTTTGTTAGGTTTGCTGACATCCGAGTAGTGTCTAGATCTGCGCCTATTAAGGTAATAGATTAGCAAGGCGAAAAGGAAGACTTTTCGAAGTTGACTGAAATACCTAAATGGCTGCAGAGACGTAGAGTGTAATCCCTGGCCTGGAGAAGTTGATGCCTGGTGGTGGCTGAGAGGAGCCAGTCGTCTAAGTATGGAAACAACTGGAATCCCTGACATCTCAGGTGAGCCGTGACCACTGCCATGCATTTGGTGAACACTCTGGGGGCTGTAGTGAGACCAAAGGGCAAGGCTCTGAACTGAAAATGACTGGTCCCCAGCCGAAAGCGGAGAAACCTTCTGGAGCGTCTGTGGATTTTTATGTGATAGTACGCATCTTGAAGGTCTATAGAGCACATCCAGTTGTTTCTGCCCAGAAAGGGCAAAATCGATTGAAGTGTGACCATCCAAAATCTTGCCTTTTTGACAGACTTGTTCAGCCTGCTGAGGTCTAATTTCGGTCTCCAGTCTCCCGTCTTTTGGGGACCAAAAAGAACCTTGAGTAGATTCTGGATTCTAAATGATCTGTTGGAACTGGCTGGATGGCCCTTTTCTCTAGAAGCTTTGAAACCTCTAGCTTTGCAATTTCCCTTAGAAATTAGGTGGAACGTCTGGAAGGGATCCTTTTTGAGGGAAGGGGCTTTTCTCGAAAGGTATTTTGTAACCCTCGGATATGATCAACTGTACCCATTTGTCTTGAGAGTGGGAAAGCCAGGCTTCTGGGTACAGCGATAATCTCCCCCCGACTGCCTCCAAGGGTGGGCAGTCGGGCAATACCTCAGGGATGCTGGAAGCGCTTGTCAGAGAGAGGTTCTCTGCTGCCCTGGTTCTGCGGACCCCCTCTGCCCCTAGGGCGGCGTCTGTTATTATTACCCCCTCTGCCTCTGGGGGCAAACTGACCACGTGCGTCGGGTGTGACTCTCTGTGATTTTTGGAACCACATTTTCCCTCCCTTCTGACCTTTGGGGTAAGGTCTAGAAGGGGTGGAGAAATAGACTCCTACGGCAGAAAGAGTCTTGCCGTCTTGCTCGCACCTGGTCAAAGTGTCCTTCACCTGAGGGCCAAACAAAGTTGTCCCATCAAAGGGAGAGTTTGTGAAGGACGCCTTAAAGGGGTCTGCAAAATTGCAAAGCCGCATCCAGGACTGACGTCTGAGAGCCACTCCTGTGCCTGTGGCTCTACTCGCCCCATCGGCTGCATAAGAAATGAGCCGCATGGAGGAGTTAGTTATGGAATTTAGGATTTCCAGTTGAGAGGCAATCTTCTCTTGAGCCCCTGCAGCTGATGGATCCTGTACTACCTCACCCAATTCTTTGAGGATATCTCTCTGAAGTCGGGTGAAGTGACATAGGTAATTCAGCGAACGCATAGCAAAGGTCGCTGAGGAAAACATCCGCTTACCATACCTGTCCATGGTCCTAGACTCCTTGTTAGGAGGATGGACTGGTACGGAAGGATCTGCAAGTTCCTTCTTGGTGGCGGCCGCCACCACCATGGCATCAACCGGGACACCTTTAGTGAGAAACTGTTTTTCAGTGGGGGCCGTGATAAATTTAGAAGGCCTCCTGGGGACTGGTTCCACCGAATCAGGGGATGCCCACGCCTTTCGAGCTATCACGTCCATGAGGGGGTCGAAAGGCAGAGACACCCAGGAGGTGGAGGGTCGAGATCCAAAAGCCTCCAGGTATACCGATTCATCCTCGGAAGGATTAATGGAGGGCCAGTTCCCCCTCTGTTTCAGGAGTTCAAGGATGTTTGAAAAGAAGACATCCTCAGAGGGGGATCTTGGGGACCCCTCCGACTCATCTAAATCGGTATCTGATGTCGTAGACTCAGGGGAGTCTAAGTGCTTCCTCTTGCAGGTCCTCTTACGCGGGGGTTCCCCTGAAGGATCAGGAGAAACCTCGGAAGAGGAAGTTCTTCCCAATTGTGAAACCTGGGGCGATGGATCTCTGGGTCCGGGAGCAAGAGAGTGGGAAGAGATATCTACAGGCACTGTAGAGGGAGGAGCTAAAGGAACCGACTGCTGACTGAGCTCAGGGGCTAGCACACTCCTCATCACCTCGAAGGCTCCCCTCCCGGGGAGGACCAAGAGCTCCCGCTCCGAAGAAACAGGAATCCCCGGCCCCACCGAAAGGGAAGGCTCCGAAGCAGATGTCGGTGCCGAGCTCACCAAGGCCGAAGCCCCGAGAGGGAGAACGGGGTCGGACAAGGGTCCGATGCCACTCGCCCCCTCGGAGCCGACCAGGGAAGCCCAACGACCGGATCCCTCCAAGGAAGGTCTCAAGGAGGAGATAGGAGTCGAAAACGACAGAGCCAAAAGGGGTGGTATCGGCTCTGAAGCACCAACAGTCATGGTACCAATAGTCTCCGGCTCCGAACTCTGAAGGAGAGTCGAAGGAGGAATTTCTAGAGGGTGTGGAATAGCGATCGTCTGCTGAGACGGGCTATGGAGCATCTGGGCCAGTGCCTGTGATTTCAACAGTCTACTCACCACTCTCTCCAAGTCATGGTCTGAGAGCCTGGAAGACCTTGAAGATCGGCTCCGATGGCTCCGCTCTGAAAGTAAGGGAGAGGCCGGAGCCGAGTGGATAGACTCCAGCGAAGGAGATCTAGATCTCTTTCTCGATGGAGCCATCGGAGCCGAAGAACCTTCGGTTCCAGTTGGAGCCGACAGCTTGTCGGCTCCGAGCTGGGTTAGAGATGTGTCGGCTCCAGCCGGGGCCAACGCAGGCTTCGAAGCAAAGGTATCGGCTCCAGCCGGAGCTGACAAGGGTATCGAAGCCAGGGTATCGGTGCCGATTGGCACCGATACTAAAACTTCCGAAAAGGAAGGATCGGCTCCAGACGGAGCCGATCTCGACTCCGGTGGAGTCGGAACCAAGGCCACTGACTTGGACACTGAAGTCTGGGCCTTGGATGGCTTTGAGGGCTTCCCCGAGCCGGACTTAGCCGGGGAGCTCTCAGGCTTGAGAAGACCTCTTAAAATTAGCTTGTTTCTACGTTCCTGCAGGACTCTCTGGCTGAAAGAGTGACAAATAGCACAGGAGTCCTGCAGGTGTAGGGGTCCCAGGCAATAAATACAAGAAGTGTGACCATCTGTCAGAGACATCTTCTGACAGCACGAGTCACACTTCTTGAAACCTGAGACCCTGGTGTCTTTAGACATGACTGAGTCCTAAACACAACACACACACCACTCAGTCCAAAAATCACACTGACTAAACAAAAATTAAGTACAGTGAATAAAAACACAAACACACCTAAACAAATCCTGACAGGAAAACTGTTTGGGAGGGGAAGGCCTAAGGCCTGAAAAAGAAAATATAGGTAAGGGAACGGGAAGCTAACAGGAATAGGTTAAGTGAATCGGATAACTAACCAACTATGGAAAAGGAAAATTTAAAGTATTGGGATATTTAAATTTCTCAGAAAGAGTAATTAAATTCACTTACCAGGAGCTGGCAAAAAAGGTGACCTCATGAGCGAAGTGGCAAACGAGATCTGGGTAATCACCGCCTTGCATCATGGGATATAGGGCTGCCTCGAGCTGGTAAAAATGACTCTTGAGCTTAGCAAGTGCCGAGTCGGAGCCGAGGATCGGCTCCGAACCCATCCAGCAAGAATGAAGGCGAGATTGACAACTTAACATCTTTCTGTTTCTGTATAGAAGGTCTAGTTTGTGATGGGTCTTTTTGATACAGTTATTGATGTGCAAGTCAAATTTAAGTTGATCATCTATAGTAACGCCTAATAGTTTGGTGCTAGTTTTAGGTACAATTTGAGTGTTATTAATTAGAAGTTATGTACTCACCATAACGTTCCATGTTTGTTGTTCATCTCGCCTTTATTCTTACTGGCTGGGTTCAGAACCGAGCATCGGTTCCAACTCAGCCTACTACAAAAGCTTGAGGGCATTCACTGGCTCGAAGCTATCCCCTATCTCATGATGCAATGGGAAAAATAAGTAAAAAAGCAGCAAAAATCAGATAACTAAATCCATAAATGTCGTATTATGGCAGGAACTCCAAGGCTTAAAAACACTTGTAGAAACTCCACTTTATTCACCAAATAACAGAAATTAAAACAGATTGGCAACAGGTTTAAGCGCTTTCATCTCTAAGTGAGACTTCATCAGAAACAGTGCTTTAAAACCAAAGACTCATTTAAATAACCACTCTAATTAAACAATTAATGATGTCACCATGACATTGTTGTAAAAATACTTTTCTTAAAGATATACACATTTGATCCTGGTTCCACAATAAATTACACAATGTTTAAAGTATTTTTTAAAATCTGTACTCATCTAAAATATATGCAATGTTAATAAAATATAAGAAAAACTTCAAATGTATACTCCAATTTAAACATAAAATGTTAATAAATATCATTCTTAAAATTATTTAGTACTTTAAATATATTCAGTACCATTACATTTAAATAAATATTTTGTTTAATTTATTATTTCATATTTTTTGTTTGTTTTCTTTAATATGTGTTAGTGTGTTTCTTCCTATTTTATATTGTTTGCTTTTTCAATTAGAATGGGCACTAAAGAAACACTGTCATTTATACCTGGTGGAAATGTGGACGCCAGCCTAAATTGCCAATAACTTTCTTTCTTTTTTAAGATGTTCTTCCAATCACCCCCTCTAATGTCCACTTTCACAATTTCAAGAATACCAAAGCAGAATTTATCAAAATTTTCACAAACAATACTGTGTTTATATAAAGCATTTGTATTCTTTGAATTTTTAATGTCATTTAAATGCTCATATATCCTACACTTTAACATACGTTCAGTTTTACCCACATAATAATAATGGCACGTTTTACACAGTGCCAAATATACCACTCCCTTTGTCTTACAGTTACCTTTTTTAAAAAACACCCTACTTTTTATACAATTGTTTAGGACTATACTAGGTTCCTGATAAATGTATGAACAATAGTGACACATACCACATGCCCTAGTGCCTTGTGGATCTGTGGTAGATGGAACTGGTTTGTTTTCTAACAACTGTTTTATATTTTGTCCCACCTTGTTTACAAACCTAGGTTGGCTTCCCAGTTTTTTATATATTTCTTCATTGGTTCTAAAAATATTCCAATTTTGTTTGTAAATTTTACGAATTTGTTCTGATCTGGAATTGTATTGTAAAATACATGCTGTATGAAAATTGTCACCTGTTGAAGTATTGTCCATTCTTATTTGTGAAATACCTTCAAGTGGTTGACTATCACCTAGAAGTGGAAAGTATTTTTTCCCCCACCCATTGTAAATCTCTTCTAGTATAGAATCCACTAAATCTTTTGGATAACTACGTTCCAAAAACATGTTTCTCAAGAACTTAAATTCTGTTTTTAGATCTTCCTTTATGGAAGTCATACGCGCAAGTCTAATAGCTTGTCCTTTGACAATGCCTACTTTTTGTGTACAAGGATGACTACTCTGATAATGTAAATAGGCATTACAAAATGTCTTTTTCCTATAGACTTGTGACTTAAACTTTTTTCTTTCTAAGTCTTTAGAAATTAGTGTATCCAAAAAGTTTATACTACTAGAATCAAAATGGAAAGTGAAAGACAAAAAACTAGTGCTGTTGTTAATATAATCTATAAATTTTAACATTTCATCTACTGTACCCCCCCATAAAATAAAAATGTCATCTAGGTATCTAAGATATGTAAGTATATTAGACTTGTATTGGCTTTCAAAAACATGTAGCATTTCCCAGCCTAAAAGAACTAAATTTGAATAGACTGAGGAACATGATGCCCCCATGGGTACACCCGTTATTTGCTGGTAAAACTCCCCCTCAAAAAATAAAAAATTATTCTCTAAAACTATCTCCATTAATTCGCATATTAATTTGTCTTATCATTATTCAAGCTTGAAAATTTAAATAAAACTTCTTCTAAAAAGGCTAACCCCTCAACCTTTGGGATACATGTAAACAAATCTTTGACATCAACAGTCAAAAATATAATTGTATCATCATATATATCTTGTTTAATTTTCCTTAAAAAATCCCAAGAATCTCTTAACAGGTGAGGTACCTTTTGAATTATGTGTTGTAAATGTGAATCAATGTATACCGTAAGGGGGTGTATTTTAGACCCTTTGGCTGCCACAATAGGTCTAAAGGGGGGTTTATCTACATTTTTATGTACTTTAGGTATTCCAAAAAAAATGGGTATCTTAGGGTGTGGTCTATATAAAAAATCATGATCTTCCTTACTAATTCTGCCATCCATTAAATACTCCTCTAGGTAACTGTCTATCCTGGAACTAGATATATTGATCTGATTCCTCGAAGCAATAGAATAAGTACTGTCATCGAGTAGTAAATCCAACATAGCCCTCGAATAATCCAGACTAGGAAAAATTACTATTCCCCCTCCTTTGTCTGGGACCATAACACGTATGTCACCATCACTTCTCAAATTCTGTAATAAAGTATACTCTTCCTTAGTTAAATTCTTTTCAATTTGTTTGCCATATCTAAATTCTTGATAAATATCCTCCATTACTAACTTCTCAAATGTTTCTATTAGGACGTGAAGTGGCGGATTATAAACACTCTTCTTTTTTAATTTGATTTGAAGAGAATTATCGTTTGACAAGGAAACATCTTGTTGGTTAAGACTGATACTGAAATTTAATTTTCTAGTGTAAAATGTTAAAGCTAAAATGTTGTCCACTAAATCCCCACTGTTTGAAGGGATAAATTTTATACCTTTAGAAAACAAAGTAAAATATTCTTTTGTTAAAATTCTTTCTGAGTAGTTGTAAATACTAAAACCTTGGTACTGAAAATGATATGAACTGTTATTATTAACAATGGGAACACTAAGCAAAGAATCACCATTTAATAGTGGTTCCTGTTGTTGGAATGAAAATTCTTCCTCTGAGGGTAATATGATTTGTTGTATTCGCCCTCTTTTGTGTAGTGCTGTGCCAGTCTCTCTGAGCGTCTGAGTGTAGGAAAATCCTCTTCATAGTCTGGATTGTCATTTACCCTATCATTTTCCCATCTATCAAAGTGACCACGTGTATTATCATATTGGGGTGAAACATCCTCTTGTCGTTGTTCATGATTGACATGTTTACTAGGGGAAAATACTCTGTTCCCTAAATGATGTAAATTGGCAGGAAAAACGTATGCCCTCTTGTTTTGATAATTTTTTTGATCCCTAGCCAATTTCCGCTTTTTCTTTTGATAAATGTTATAACATCTACTGTCCACCTTGTCCAACATCTTGGAATATAAGGTGCTGTAGTGTGAAAATAAAGTATCACTTTTTATTTTATGATCCAAAATTTTAACTTCATTCAAAATCAGTTCCCTTTGTTGTTCATAATAATAAACTGTTTTGGTAATTAAACCAATTCCCATGTAATTAAAAAATTCAGAAAAATCTGATATTATAGCTTCTGTATAAGAGATTCCAAACGGGAATCTATACATTCTTAAGCCCTGAGGCACAATTTTTAAGTCTATACACTGTTTAAAATAAGAAATATCCATCTCTATTGTTTTATATTTAAACATTTTCTTTTCCAATAAAAAAATCAGATCCTTTAAAAAAGAATCTTGTATCAAATTTTCCACAGTCTTAGATTTAGAAGCTTCTTCGTGAATCTGAGTGGATGAAAATGAATAATTTTTAGTAAAAACTGTATTAAATCTATTGTTTGCATCAGTATGATGACCCGACACATCGTGTAATGAACGCTCATCACTTAAAACATTGTTAATCTCTTGTCTAGAGTTCCCTGTATTTACAGGTTGAAAGACAGTACCTTTTTTAGGACGCACTACTGCATTTGAAAAGTCCGAGTGCGCATTTCTCGAACTGAAAAGAACAGGTGATGTTTGAATCGCTGCAATGTTTCTTTTATTTTCATTAACATCAGTCAAACAGTTAGTAGTAACAGCATTTGTAACAGTATTTGTAACGTCGGAACCAGGAATGCAGTCTAATACACTGTTACCAGCCAAAATCGGTGAAGGAAAATTTGGCGGGTTATTTGAATTCAAAACCACATTAGAACCACCACAGTTGTAGCCTGGCGGTACAAAAACCGTACGTTCGCCAATAAAGGAAGTACCGACTATGGGATTGTTGGACTTTTGAGTAAACAATTCCAAAAGTTTTGTTAGCTCACCCCTTAGGTCCGAGATTTCACCTCTAAGTTGCTGTATTTGTGTTCCGGTATCCTCGGCAAGTACGGTGCTAGATAGGTTTAAGTCCCCAGATGGGAAAAATACTCAGATTTTGTTTGCATGCGAAAATGAGAAGTTATCTACCTACCATAATGTTCCATGTTAGTTGTCTTCTCTCGCCTTCTTTCTTGCTGGATGGGTTCGGAGCCGGCCTATACTAAAGCTCGACAGCTAATTTTACCAGCTCGAGGCAACCCTATATCCCATGATGCTAGGCGGTAACTACCCAGATCTCATTTGGAAGCTAAGAAACCATAGCCAATTCAGTCTCCCCTCTGAGGTGGAGGAGGAGAAGGAAGAACTCCCAAACAAATTACTACCTGAAGCTGAATCTACCCCAGGACCAACTGTCTGAGCTAGGAATAATGCAAGATAAGGTCCCCTGTAAGAAGGGGAAGAAGCTCTTGGTCTGTCCAGGCTAAAGGGATGGTGGGCAGGATGCAAGAAAGAAGGTGAGAGAAGACAACTAACATGGAATGTTATGGTAGGTAGTGACACAAGTAATTCAGCGACCGCATGGCAAAGGTCGCTGAAGAAAACATCCGCTTACCGTACCTATCCATAGTCCTAGAATCCTTATTAGCAGGAAGGATAGGTACTGAAGGATCAGCTAGTTCCTTCTTGGTGGCTGCAGCCACCACCATGGCATCCGCCGGTACACCTTTTGTTAGGAATTGCTTGTCAACTGGTGCTGTGATGAATTTAGATGGCCTCCAAGGGGTGGGTTCCACCGAATCCGGGGCCTACCACGCCTTCCGAGCCACTACTTCCATAAGGGGGTCGAAAGGCGGAGACACCCAGGAGGTGGAGGGTCGAGAACCAAACACCTCCAGGTACACCGACTCGTCCTTGGAAGGATTAAGGGAAGACCAGTTCCCCCTCTGCTTTAGGATTTCTAGGATGTCTGAGAAAGAGACATCCTCAGAGGGGGACTTTGGGGATCCCTCCAACTCATCCAAGTCAGTGTCAGATGTAATGGACTCAGGGGAGTCCACATGCTTCCTCTTACATGTCCTCTTACATGGAGGCTCCGTTGACAGGTCAGGAGAAGCCTCGGAAGAGGAAGAAATTCCCAGTGGGGAAACCTGAGGCATTGGATCTCTGGGTTCGGGAGCAAGAGAGTGGGAAGAGACATCAGCAGGCACTGTAGTGGGAGGAGCTGATGGAGCTGACCGTTGACTATGCCCTGGGGCTAGTATGCTCCTCATCACCTCAAAGGCTCCCCTATCAGAAAGGCCAGGGGGCCCCCCGCTCCAAAGAGGTAGGAACCCCAGGCCGCACCGACAGGGAAGGCTCTGAGGCCGATGTTGGGGCCGAGCTCACCAGCGCCGATGCTCCGAGAGAGAGAACGGGGTTGGACAATGGTCCAATGCCACTCGCCCCCTTGGAGCTGACGAGAGAGATCAGGCACCCGGATCCGTCCAATGAAGGCACCAAGGAGGAGATCGGAGCGGAAGACGAAGGAGACGAAGGGGGAGGTATCGGCTCCGACGCCACAACAGTCACTGCTCCGAGGAGCTCCGGCTCCGAACTCTGAGGGAGAGTCGAATGAGGAAAATTAGGTGGAGTTGTAATAGCTACTGTCTGATGAGATGGGCTAGAGATCATCTGGGCCAATGCCTGAGACTTTAACAGCCTACTTACCACTCTCTCAAGGTCGTGATCTGAAAGTCTGGATGACCGAGAAGATCGTCTCCGATGGCTCCGCTCCGAGAGCAGGGGAGATCTCGGAGCCGAATGGATGGACTCCAATGAAGGGGATCTTGACCTCTTCTTAGATGGAGGCAAAGGAGCCGGAGCCTACAGTGAATGCATGGACTCAGAGGTATCGGCACCGAGTGGTGCCGAGACCGGAACCTGTGACTCAAAGGGATCGGCTCCAGCCGGAGCCGATCTAGGCACAGACAAGGAGCCAGCAGCCGAAGGCTTAGTACTTGGAGCCAACGGTTTTGCTGGTTTCGAGGGCCTCCCTGACGCAGACTTAGTCGGGGAGCCCTCGGGCTTTAACAAGCCCCTCAGTACAAGTTTGTTCCTGCATTACTGCAGGACTCTTGGACTGAATGCATGACATACAGAACAAGAGTCCTGCAGGTGCAGGGGTCCCAGGCAGTAAACACAAGAATTGTGACCGTCTGTCAGAGACATTTTCTGACAGCACGAGTCACACTTCTTAAAGTCTGAGACCTTAGATTCCTTTGGTTCCTTCGACATAACAGTGTCGAGGGGTCACAAAGGTAAGAGAAAAACACACACACACACACACACACACACACTCTCAAAAAAACTATAAAATAACAATAAAAATGTTAATAAGGATACTGACACACCCAAACACTCCACAGGATCCCTAAGAAAAATTTAGGAAAGGGGCAGGCTTAAGGCCTAACCTAAGAGTGGAGGGGGGGGGTGATATAAGGGATAAAAAGGGAAGGTATAAAACAGTAATAGAGTTAAAGGTAGTTGCTAACTATTGAAAAAAAAAACAACTGGGTGAAAAATTAACTCAAAAGGGTGACTGAACTCTATATATATAAAGACTTACCAGGAGCCGGTAAAAATATGCACCTCGCAAGCGAAAGCGGCAAATGAGATCTGGGGAGTTATCGCCTAGCATCATGGGATATAGGGTTGCTTCGAGCCGGTAAAATAAGCTCTCGAGCTTTAGTAAGTGGCCGAGTCAGAGCCGAGGATCGGCTCCGAACCCATCCAGCAAGGATGAAGGCGAGATTGACAACTTAACATCTAAGTTTAAATCCCACTGTGGTGGGAGGGGGGGGGGTCTTTGATCGGAGGCCTGAGTAAAACGATACCTCTGTGGAATGCCTTGCAAAGCTTATGGGACATGATGTTGGAGTCCGATAAGCCTATGTGAAAACTTGAGATGGCTGCTAGCTGAACTTTTACTGTGGAGGAAGAAGATCCTGAGTGAAAGATTTCGGCTAGGAAATCTAAGACCGAGTGTATTGGAGCAGTGAAGGGATCTGTATTCCTAGCCTTTGCCCAAAAGGAAAAGCGTTGCCATTTACTAGCATAGATCCTTCTGGTGGAAGATTTAAGGGAAGTCACGATAATATCGCGGACAGAATTTGAAATCATAGGAAGCCTGGCTAGGGACGGAGGAGGAGCAACCAAGCTGTGAGGTTGAGAGATTGGAGGGATTGGTGCAGCTGCCCTGATTGATAGGTCAAAAGATCTGGCATTGGATCCAGATGCCAAGGCTGCTCCAAAAGGTAGCGATGCAGGAAAGGGAACCATATCTGTTGAGGCCAATAAGGGGCAATGAGGATCATCTTGGCCCTCAAGGCGGTAGCTTTCTGAATTGTTTGTGTGATTAACGGAAAGGGGGAAAAGGGGTAAAGAAGTCCCCGAGGCCAATCGTGGACTAGAGCGTCTCTGGGGGGATGGCCTGGAAGGGGGAAGAGTGTGAAGAAGTCGAGGCACTTGCTGTTTTGTGGTGTTGCAAAAAGATCACAGCAAGGAAACCCCCACTTTCGAAATATTTTGTCCGTCACCGATTGCTTGAGAGACCACTCGTGAGGCATGAGAACAGCTCTGCTCAGCCTGTCCGCAATGACATTGGACTTCCCGGGGATGTGCATTGCTATCAGAAACCGCTGAGAAGAGATCACCCATTGCCAGAGTCTGAGTGCTTCTCGACACAGGGGATATGACCTGGTTCCGCCCTGCTTGTTGATATACCATACTATGGACATATTGTCCGTCTGAATTGCAATCTTCCCCAGAGGAAGAGAGTCTTGAAGGGCTTGCAATGTCAAAAGCACTGCTCTCATCTCCAGGACGTTTATGTGCAAGTGGCATTCGAAGGGTTGCCATGTGCTATGGACTGTCCTGCCCTGAAAATGCCCCCCCCACCCAATCAGGGAGGCGTCCGTTGTGACTGTGGCAACCGGGGGGGGGGGGGAGGAGTAAAAGGTCTGCCTTGATGGACTTGAGGGGAGACCATCCACCAAGACAGATGTTTTCTGCAAGATAGAGTTATTAGGATCTTGTGTGTCAGAGGGAGCTGTTGGAAGGACCACTGGGAGAAAAGCATCCATTGAAGAAGCTGCATGTAAAAGCGGGCAAGGGGAAGGAGCGTGATGGCTGCTGCCATGAGACCTAACACCTTCAGAACATACCTGGCCTGAACTTTGTTGTTCTGAAGAAGGACGTGAACATGACTTTGAATATCTAAGACCCTCTGCTCCGTTAACTTTGCTGAGAGTTGAACGGTGTCCAAGGTGGCGCCTATGAAGGTAATAGACTGACAAGGCGACAAGGCAGACTTTTCGAAATTTAGAGAGATACCTAGCTCTTTGCAAATGTGGATGGTGTAGTCTCTGGCTAGAAGAAGTTGACGCCTGGTGGTGGCAGTGAGGAGCCAGTCGTCTAGATATGGAAACACCTGGAATCCTTGACGTCTCAGGTGAGCCGTAACCACTGCCATACATTTGGTGAACACTCGGGGGGCTGTAGTGAGACCAAAGGGCAGGGCTCTGAACTGGTAGTGACTAGCTCCCAACCTGAAGCGGAGAAACCTTCTGGAGCGCCTGTGCATTTTGATGTGATAGTACGCATCCTGAAGGTCCACTGAGCACATCCAATTGTCCTTGCCCAGAAGGGGTAAAATGGACTGTAGCATGACCATCTGGAACCTTGTTCTTTTTACAAACTTGTTTAGATTGCTGAGATCCAATATTGGCCTCCAGTCCCCTGTTTTTTTGGTACCAAAAAGAACCTTGAGTAGACTCCGGATCCTAGCTGGTCTGCTGGGACTGGCTGGATGGCTCTCTTTTTTAGCAGCTTTGATATTTCTAGTGCTGCTTGTTCCCTTAGACTGGGTGGAACGTCTGGAAGAGACCCCATTTGAATCATTGAGGTTTGGATAAAGGGGATTTTGTAACCCTCTGATATGATCAACTGCACCCATTTGTCTTGAGTGAGGGAGAGCCAGGCTTGTGGGTACAGTGCTAATCTTCCCCCAACTGCCTCCGAAGGTGGACAGTCAGGCAACACCTCAGGGATGCTGGAAGGGTTTGTCAGAGAGGGTTTCTCTGCTACCCTTGTTCTGCGGACCCCCTCTGCCTCTTGGGCGGCGTCTGTTGTTGTTGTTCCCCCCTCTGCCTCTAGGGTAAACTGACCTCTTGCATCAGGCGTGACTCCTTGTGATTTACGGAACCACATTTTTCCACCCTTTTGACCCTTAGGATATGGTCTGGATGGGGTAGAAAAACGGACTCCTACGGCAGAAAGAGTCTTGCCATCTTATTCGCATCTGGTCAAAGTATCTTTCACTTGAGGTCCAAACAACGCTGAACCATCAAAGGGGGAGTTAGTGAAAGACGTCTTGAAGGGGTCTGCAAAGTTACAAAGCCGCATCCAGGCATGACGCCTCAAAGCCACACCTGTGCCTGCGGCCCTACTCACTCCATTGGTTGCATATGAAATAAGCCACATGGAGGAGTTGACAATAGAATTCAGGGTTCCTAGCTGTGAGTTATTTTTTTTTCCTGAGACCCAGCAGCTGATGGATCCTGTAGGACTTCACCCAGTTCTTTAAGAATGTCTCTTTGAAGACGGGTGAAGTGGCATAAGTAGTTCAGCGACCGCATGGCAAAGGTCACTGATGAGAACATCCGCTTGCAGTACCTACCCATTGTCCTAGATTCCTTGTTAGGCGGATGGATAGGTATTGAAGGATCAGCCAGTTCCTTCTTAGTGGCCGCCGCCACCACCATGGCATCAACTGGGACACCTTTGGATAAAAATTGTTTATCATAAGGGGCTGTTATAAATTTAGAAGGCCTCCGTGGAGTGGGTTCCAACGAGTCAGGGGCCGTCCACGCCTTCCGTGCCACCACTTCCATAAGGGGGTCGAAGGGTGGAGACACCCAGGAGGTGGAGGGTCGAGAACCAAATGCCTTCAGGTAAACCAACTCATCCTCGGAAGGATTAAGGGAAGACCAGTTCCCCCTCTGTTTAAGGATTTCAAGGATATCAGAGAAGGAGACATCCTCAGAGGGGGGCCTTGGGGATCCTTCCGACTCATCCAAGTCGGTATCAGATGTGACGGACTCGGGGGAGTCCACATGCTTCCTCTTACATGTCCTCTTACGCAGGGGTTCACCTAACGGATCAGGGGAAACCTCAGAAGAGGAGGATATTCCCAATGGGGAAACCTGAGGCATCGGGTCTCGATGGCCGGGGGCGAGAGAGTAGGAGAGACATCAGCAGGCACTACTGTGGGAGGAGCTGATGGAGCTGACCGTTGAGCAGGCATTGGGGCCAATACGCTCCTCATGACCTCGAAGGCGCTCCTGCCAGGCAGGCTAGAGAGCTCCTGCTCTGAAGAGCTAGGAACTCCAGCCGGCACTGACAAGGACGGCTCCGAAGCCGATGTTGGGGCCAAACTCACCAACACCGACGCTCCGAGAGGGAGAACAGGGTTGGACAAGGGTCCAATGCCACTCGACCCCTCGGATCCGGCAAGAGAGTCCAAGCGCCCGGATCCCTCCACCATGGACGAGATCAGAGCAGACGACGGACCCGAAGGAGGAGGTATCGGCTCCGACGTCAAAATGGTCATGGCTCCGAGGAGTTCCGGCTCCGAACACTGGGGCAGTGTCGATGGAGGAATAGTCTGTTGTATGGACGTAGCCGTTGTCTGATGAGATGGGCTATGAAGCATTTGGGCCAGTGCCTGAGACTTTAATAGTCTACTTACTACTCTCTCAAGGTTATGATCGGAAAGTCTGCACGACAGAGAGGAATGGCTCCGATGGCTCCACTCCGAAAGTAACGGTGACTTCGGAGCCGAATGTATGGACTCCAGTGATGGAGATCTGGACCTCTTTCGGGTGGAAGGCATCAGGGTTAATGGAGCCGATGGAGCCGTAGACACATCGGCTCCAGCCGGAGCCAACTTTGAAGACAGAGTCTTAGAGGTATCGGCTCCGGCTGGAGCCGATGCAGATAGCTGCGATACTGAGGTATCGGCTCCAGCCAGAGCCGATAATGTCGCAGGTGATGAACCACCATCCGAGGGCTTGAAACTGCAGGACTCTAGGGCTAAAAGCATGGCACACTGAGCAAGAGTCCTGCAGGTGCAGGGGTCCCAGGCAATAGACACAAGAGGTGTGACCGTCTGTCAGAGACATCTTCTGACAGCACGAGTCACACTTCTTGAAGCTTGAGACCTTTGTCTCCTTCAACATGGAGAAGTCGAAAGGAAAAACCACAGTTAGCCGAAAAAAACACACACACACACACACACACACACACACACACACACACACACACACACACACACACACACACACACACCAACAAATAGGGATACAGGGATACAGGGGAACACACAAACAGTAAGAATCCCTGTGAGGGATTAAAAATAAAACAGAAGGGCCTAAGGCCTAACCTAGGGAGAGGGAGTATGACAGGGATAAGGGATAAAAAATAGAGATTAAACTTTAAATTTAACAGAAACTAGCCTATTAAAGACTAAAAGGTATACTAGGGGGAAAAAACTAAGGAAAATACTAGGATTTTCTAAGGAAAAAAACAGTCACTAACCTGAGCCGGTAAAAAGAGCAACCTCGCTAGCGTAAGCGGCAAACGAGATCTGGGTAGTTACCGCCTAGCATCATGGCATATAGGGTTGCCTCGAGCCGGTAAAATTAGCTCTCGAGCTTTAGTATAGGCCGAGCAAGAATCCAGCAAGAATGAAGGCGAGATTGACAACTTAACATCCTATTTTACCTTGTTTCTAACAAGTATATATACATATATAAAAATAACACCAGAGAAACTAGAGACTCCAAATTTAGCATCTATAACATATGTAGCATATGTACACACACACACACACACACACACACACACATATATATATATATATATATATATATATATATATAGGTCCACTATGTAATCCCGAAATACTGACATCCCAAATTTCAGTATTTCGAAATTACATTGCCGAAAACCTGACTACAACACACATTCCCAAAACCCCATAACCGTAAAATTCAAAATCCTGAACATACTCTACACATACAGCACATACACACAACTCCCCCCACAATCAAATAAATAACACTACACTACAGATACGCAGGGGGGCAAGTCATCCTGCACCCCCCATGTGGGGGGTTGTACCCCCCCACACCCCCCCACTTATATATTCTAACTCCAAGATTGCACAAACAGACACACAAAGAAAACTCACACCCACACATTTTACAATCCATCAAACACACATCACAGTCACAATACACGCTTACACACACTAAAGCCCCTAACCAACACACTTACACATACATACTTACCTAAACTTCCACACATACATCCACACACCGCACTAGTGGAAGCGGAAATTCAACATCTCCGTGCTTTGAGATTTTGAATTTCGCACTTCTGTGGGTTTTGGAATTTTGTGTTTTCATCTATGTAATTTTGAAATACTGAAATTCAGGATGTCAGTATTTCGGGATTACATAGTGGACCCATATATATATATATATATATATATATATATATATATATACACACACACACACATACACACACACACACATCTGCCCGATCCTCCAGGAGTGAAGGAGGGGGAAGGAGGAGGGTGGGAAGCAAGAATAAAGGCGATATGGACAACAAACATGGATCGTTATGGTGAGTACATAACCTCTAAATGTTATGTTGTCCTATCTTTCCTTAATTCTTGCTGGTTGGGACAGCGTACCCAGCACCTTCATCCCAGGGTGGCTCCAGAGAATAAACTCTTCAGACCAGTGGACCCAAAGAAAGACCTGTTCTGATAGACCATGTCCACTTTGCAATGAGTAATAAAGGTATGAGGTCTAGCCCAAGTGGCAGCTGTGCAAATGGAATCCATAGGAAGTTTAGCTTGAAAGGCGGAGGACGTTGCAACAGCCCTCGTGGAGTGACCTCTTATTTTCCCCAGTAACTGTCTGTTATTGTTACTGTATGAAAAGGAAATACAATCTATAAGCCATTTTGATAGAGTTATTTTGGAAACAGACAACCCCTTTCGTGTGTCAGAAAAGGAAACAAAAATCTGATCTGATTTCCTGAAGTTTTTTGTCCTGTTTGTCTATGAACATCTAACTGATGTAAACTATACTCTGCCTTGTTGCTATAGTTGGGAAAAAACACTGGCAATTCAATAGATTGATTCAAGTTGTTTTCCGAACAGATCTTTGGTAAAAAGGAGGGATTTGTTCTTAAGGATACTCTGTCTTTATGGAACACCATATAAGATGGGTGTACAGAGAGAGCTTGGAGTTCTGAGATCCGTATGGCAGAGGTAATGGCTACCAAGAAAAGCATTTTCCATGATAGAAATTTTATATCACAAGCTGATGCAGGTTCAAATGGTGGTAGGATCAAGGTAGTTAGAACAAAATTCAAGTCCCAAGGAACTGAAGGTTCTCTGATTGGAGGTCTCAGTAGAAAGGTACCTTTCAAAAAGGCTTTACGTACCTTGTGGGACATGATAGACATCCCCATCTCCCCTGTGTGAAAATTAGATATGGCTGCAAGTTGAACCCTGATGGAAGCAGCTGCTGCACCTTCTTCAAAAAGACTGAAAAGAAATTCAAGAATTGCTGCTATAGGAGCTGTGAAGGGATCTATATTCTGTTTGGCCGCACAATATGAAAATCTTTACCATTTACTGGAATACAGTTTCCTGGTAGATGGTTTGTGTGAGGAAATCAAGATATGTTTGACAACAGGGGAAAAATCATAACACCTGGCTATGTGTGGAATTGGAGCAGCCAAGCTGTGAATTTTACGGTCTGGATTGATGGATGGAACGCTCCCGATGACTGGATCAGAAGGTCTGGAACTGTGTCCAGAATCCACGCCTCCTCCTGAATATCGGCACGGAGAAAGGGGAACCAAACCTAACGAGGCCAATATGGTGCAATGAGTATCATGGTACTTCCCAACATGTTGGCTTTCTGAAGTACTTTGGGTATCAAGGGAAATGATGGGAAGTCATAAAGAAGTCCCAGAGGCCAATCGTGTACAAGTGCATCCCTCGGTGACTTCCCTGGAGGGGGAATGAGGGCAAAGTAGCTGCTTCATTTGGCATTCATGGACGTGGCGAAGAGGTCGCAGCAAGGCTGGCTTCATTTCAGGATGATCTCTTCCACAATGTCTTGTTTCAGAGACCACTCTTGAGACAAAAGAATCACTCTGCTTAGTTTGTCCACTATCACGCTGGATTTCCCAAGGATGTGCACTGCTATCAGAAAACATTGAGAAGAGACAGCCCATTGCCATACCCATTGTTCCTCTCGACATAGGGGGTACGATTTTGGCTCCCCCCTGTTTATGTACCACACTACTGACATGTTGTCTGTTTGAATCGCAATCGGGAGAGAGTCCTGAAATGCTCACAACACACAGAGCACCACTCTCATCTCTAGGACATTGGTATGCAGGTGGTTCTCATGATCTTGTCATAAACCTTGGAAGTCTTTCCCAGATAATGCCTCCCCCACCCGATCTGGCAAGCATCCGTAGTTAGTACAGCCAGTCGGTTGTGGGAATACAAATGGGAGGCCCAAAAATAACTGTTTTGTTTGAAGCCACCACTGAAGATCCTTCTTGCATGTATATGTGATTATTATCTGGTGTGATAGTGGTAGATCTTGCATGGACCTTTGGGCAAATAGTAACCATTGGAGGACTCTCATGTGCAGATGTACTAGAGGTACTAGAGGAATCACAGCTGCCATGGTCCCCAGAACCTGTAACACGAGTCTCACCGGAACCTTTCATCTCGATATGAAGCCCTTGATTTGACGATGTATGGATTGAATTCTTTCCAGTGTGAGTTTTGCCACCATCTCTTTTGAATTCAGCTCTACACCTAGAAAGGTAATACGTTGTGAGGGCAACAAGGCAGATTTTTTAAAATTTATCATAATGCCTAACCTTGAGCAAAGAAATATAGTTTTGTCCCTCGCTTGCATAAGTAAATGCTTAGTGTTGGCAATTAGGAGTCGGTCTTCTAGGTATGGAAACACACGAAATCCTAGATTTCTCAAGTGAGCCGTAACCACTGCCATGCATTTGGTGAACTCTCTGAGGGCTGTTGTTAGATCAAAGAGCAGGGATCTAAACTGATAATGACTGGCTCCCAGCCAAAAGTGTAAGTGTCTCCTGGATTGACTGTCCATTTTTATCTGGTAGTACACATCCTGGAGATCTATTGAGCACATCCAATCGTCTTTCCACAGAAAGGGGAATATAGACTGCATTGTCACCATCCGGAACTTTGATTTTTTTTTACAGACCTGTTCAATCTGCTGAGATCCAAAATGGGTCTCCAGTCCACTGTCTTTTTCGGAACTAAAAAGAATCTTAAGTAAGTTCCGGATCAAATCTAGTCTCTGGGGGCCTCTTGAATGACTCTTTTTTCCAGCAACTTGTATATTTCTGATATTGCGCAGTGTATTTGAGCGGGTGGAATATCCGGAAAGGACTGATTTACAGGAGGGTGGTGGAAAAGGGTATGCAATGGCCTCCGGATATTATTATTTGTGTCGAGTGATTTGTAGCCAAGTGTTTGGGGACAGTGACAAGCGTCCCCTGACTGCCTCTAGAGACAGACAGGTGGGCATCCTTTCAGGAACACTGGAAGGGGCTACCAGAGAAAGTATCACTGTTGCCCTGATTCTTCGAACCCCCTCTGCCACGAGGTCGGCTTCTTCCATTTACCCCTCTGCACCTGTGAGAAATGTCACCATGCGTGTCAGAAAAACCTTTTTGGGACTTGTGGAACCATATTTTTCCACCTCTTTGACCTCTGGGATAAGGTCTAGCGGGAACGGCAAAACAGACTCCTATGGCAGACAAGGTTTTCCCTTCTTGTTCCCACTTGGTCAAGGTCTCTTCCACTTTAGGCCCAAAAAGAGATGAACCATAAAAAGGGGCATTAGTGAAGGAAGACTTGAAGGGTTTGGCAAAGTTGCATAGCCGCATCCAGGAATGCCTCCTTAAGGATATTCCTATACCTGCAGCCCTACTTGCTCCATCGGCAGCATATGAGATCAGTTGCATGGAGGAGTTGACCACTGAGTTGAAGGTTGAGAGCTGAGAGGAAACCTTATTAGTAATCCCCAAATCTACAGTACCCGGAAAACTATCTCCAAGCTCTTTCAGGTGATCTCTTTGAAGTCTTGTGAAGTGGGTCAGGTGATTCAGCGACCGCAATGTAAAGGTCACTGAAGAAAACATACACTTTCCATATCTGTCCATAGTCTGGGACTCCTTGTTCAGAGGATGGACAGAAGAGGAAGTTTCTGACAACTCCTTCTTGTGGCCGCCGCCACCACCATCGCATATACAGGGATACCATTAGATAAGAATTATTTCTCTAATGGAGCTGTGATGAACTTATTGAGCCTCCTCAATACAGGTTCAATTGTATCTGGAGAAGTGCAAGCCTTACGGGATATCACATTCATTAGTTGGTCATAAGGGGGAGACATCCAGAAGATGGAAGGGTGAGACTCAAAAGCCTCCAGGTATACCGACTCGTCCTCTGAAGGGTTGGTGGACTTCCAGCCACTCCTCTGTTTAAGGATGTCTAGAATGTCAGCAAAGGAGACATCCTCAGAAGGGGAACTAGGGGACCCTTCAGACTCATCCAGGTCTGTATCTGAGTTGAGAGGCTCAGGGGAGTCTATGTGCTTCCTCTTGCACAATCTCTTTCGAGGGACTTCCTCAGAGGGGTACTCTGCTGAAGTTTCAGAAGATATGATGCTGCCCGAAGGGGCTTCCTGGGGTTTCGGGTCTCTACTCTTGGGGGGTGGGTAATGATGAGACCAACACAGGTGCCTGGGAGGGAAGAGAACCTGGGCCAGAGAGTGGAGCTGACCGAGGGGCCAGCACTCTCTCCATCAGCCCAAAAGCCCCCTCACCCAGCTCCAAAGGGGTCCTCTGCTCCAAAGAGTCTGAGGACCGGCTCTGATGCAGAGTGGGTGAATCCAAAGCTGATGTAGGAACCGAGCTCAACCTAGATGAAGTGCCAAGGGGTAGAGTCAGATCAGACAACTGTCTGCACTGACTCCCCTCCCCGGGTCTGAACGGTGAGCATCGACTCCTAGACTCCTCGACATCCGAAGGAAGTGAGGAAGTCGGAGAAGATGTCGGAACCAAGATGTCGGAACCGAAGAGTCCAAAGGGGGTCTCGGTTCTGACGCCTCCACTACTATCGGACCCATGATCTCTGTCTTCGATAACTCCTGGTTGATCAGAGGAGGAGTCGAGGTGGAAGGAATTAGTCGGGGTGGCTCCAATTCCTTTGGGCCTGGAGACGATAACATTTTTGCCAGGGCCAGTGTTCGGAGCAGTCTCTTCACCACCCACCCCACGTCATCATCAAATAAACTCCTGAAGGAATGGAAGGAAATTGAAGGAGATCTTGTCTTTTCCAATATGGGTAGGAGTAACTGGCTCCAATACTGGAGACTGTATTCTAGCCATTAACTCAACCAGCTCCAAGGACATAGATGTAGCCGAAGAGTGAGGTTTTGGTTTATTGGAGCCGAGAACCCTTGGCTCCAAGGCAACAACTTTTTTGGCTGGTTCCAATGCTGGAACCGAAACAGCAGGCAACTTCTGGCTTTTTTCAGATTGTGAAGAGGAGGATGAAGGAGATTTGGAGCTCTGGGATTCCTCAAGAGCTTCTGTAAATGGAACCTTCAGCAAACCCCTGGCAATGAGTTTATTTTTATGCTCAAGCAAAACCCTTGCACTGAATCTGTGGCCAATAGTACATGGATCTTGCAGGTGGAGAGCGCCAAGGCAATATATGCAGGTAGTGTGACGGTCTGTGATTGACATCTTCTGATTACATTGGTCACACTTCTTAAATCAGATTGCCTAGGTTCCTTGTCTTTCTGTTCTTTAGACATCTTAACTATGTTTCCATCTACCACAAGCCAAACTTTAACAGGACAGCCACACAGCAAAAGTACGTAAAGCCTAAGAAGATACTAGACTCTATAACTAATAAAATACACACTAAGTGCTGCGCTATGCTATCAAGCCAGTAACAATCAACTGGAACAACAACAGAAATAAGGAACACTGCACTAAGTAATACAAAAAATTTCCTACTTTTTTTTTTTTTAATAGGCTATGAAAAGGAAAACAGAAACGAGAAAGAGAAATTCCTCTAACTTAAACAGAATTTCTCAGAGGGGGGAAACAACACACGCAGGAAAGGGAAGCGACCTTCTAAATTAAATGGGCTGCAAAGAGCCCTCTAACTTAAATGGGTCTCTCACAGGATACCGTAAGGGCCAGACAAGAATAGGCCCAGACAAGAATGGTGGAAACAACTGCCAACTCTGATACAAAAAGCTACTAAAAACTAATCACTTATGACATGACAGTTACCTAAGGAATGATTAAAGGTAGGAACTCTAATAAAAATGACAATGACAATAAAAAATACTACTTAGCCAGTGAGTTAGCAGAAACACCTCTCGATCGCTTGAGTGGCAAAGGAGATCTGGGTATTCTTCCCATTGCATCATGGGATAGGGGAAATCCTTGAGCCAGTGAAAGCCCTCGAGGTTTTGTAGTAGGCCGAGTTGGAACTAATGCTCAGTTCCAAACCCAACCAGCAAGAATTAAGGCGAGATAGGACAACATAACATCAGACAGTACAGTGAAAGAAGATTTGAGATGGTTAAGAATTTTTGGAAGAAAGAGTAAGAGTTTGTTTTTTGGGGGGATTCAGGATTAGTTGGTTGTTGGTTAGTCAGGTTTCCACTGAAGTGAAAGCTGCCTGGTAGTAGAGATGAGACCAGTGGGAGAGTCAGAGATAGTGATCACAGTGGAATCATCTGCATATTGTACAAGAGATGACTGAGAGCAAGAGGTATAGAGTAGATTGGTGAAAATATTAAATAGCAATGGACCCAGTATGGTTGCTTGGGGAATGCCCATTTTTACAGCGAGAGGGGGGAGAGCCATTTCACTGATTGAAATCGATCAGGGAGATAGTTAGAAAACTAAGAGACAGTAGGAGGAGAGAAATTTAGATTAGACAGCTTAGAAAGGAGTAGAGTGTGAGACTGTATCAAAGGTTTGGAAAGGTCTAGAAATAAACAGGAGACATGTTTGCTATCATGAGCCTGGGAGATAGTGTTTGTAAAGGAGATAAGGGCAGTGTGTGTACTGTGTTTTGGGCGGAAACCATAGTGAGTGGGAGTAAGTAGGTTTTCTTGTAGTAGATATTGCAGAGTTTGCTTATGTATGCATTTTTCAAGTAGTTTACAGAGGGGTGGCAGAATGGCTATAGGTCTAAAATTGGTGATATCTTGGGTGTCACCTCCTTTGTGAATAGGTAAAGTATAAAATTCCTTCCTGATGGATGGGACTTGAGACTCAGAGATAGAGTAATTGATCAGAACAGATACAGAAAAAGCTAGAGTATCTGCTGGTAACTGAAGAAAGTAGGAAGGAATATTATCACCAGACGTAGATCAAGGTTTTAAAGTGGAGAGTAGTTGTTTGATAAAAGTAGTAGATACTAGTTGAAGAGAAAAAGGTTTAGAGGAGTTAGAACTTGGAGGGGGGACAGAGAGATATGAAACATTAGTTTGTGTCAATCATTTTTGATACAGCATCAATAAAGAAGGTGTTAAATATAGTGGCAGTTTCTTCAGGTGTACTATTTGGATAGGGATTGGAAGAGGTAGGGTTTCCAGGATACAATATTTGGTTGTCTGAGTTCCAGAATTTATTAGGGTTTGACGTCAGTGCTTTTGGAGGGTTATGGTAGAATTCCTTTTTGTCTTTTGCAATGTTTTTTTTTTGGCAGGTTCCTGAGTTCTTTGTACCTTTGCATGTCAAGAGGGAGTTTATTTCTCATCCAGGTTTTCCACAGTCAGTCCCTTTTTCTCATTAGGGTGCAAGTTGCTTTAGAAAGCCATGGGGATATTTTAGATTTTATTCTAAGAGTACGGAGAGGAGCAAGAGAGTTTAGTATATTAAGAAAGATAGAGTTAAAGGGCTGGCCAGCTTCATCCAGAGTAAGTCCATTTAGGTGACTCCAGTTTATTCTAGAGAGAAGAGTCTTAAAGATGTCAGGAGAGAAGTTGGATAGCTTATGACAGGTTATGTATTTGTGTGGTCTGGTAACGGGTCGAGCAAATCTAGTGACTTTTATTGGAGAGTGATCACTAAGAGAATTTTGTAGGGTTTCTGGGTTATTATATGAAGTGGGGTTAGATACTAATATCCAGTCAATTAGTGTACTAGGGATTTGTGAGTTAGTGTAGTGGGTAGGTTCAATTACTAACTGTGTAAACCCATGTAGGTTAATGCAAGAGGAAGAGCTAGCCAATTTATATTAACATCTCCAAGGAGAATTATTTCATTAGAATAGTATGCAGTGAGATAAGAGAGAAAGTTTTCGAGCAGAGGAATATTATCTCCTGGAGGAATATAGATGGCTACTACAGTTATGGTTGAGAAATTGTTAAGTTTAAAGTTAGCTGCCAGGATTTCAATGGGGGGAAGGATGGGATTGGTTCTTTAATACAAGTGAGGATTAGGTGGTTAGAGGAGATGATGGCTACTCCACCCCCTTTTTTCTTCTGGTGATCAAGGCGAAATATATTATACCCTGGGGGAAGAATGTCTCTATTAGAGACATGTGGTTTCAGCCATGTTTCTGTTAGGGTAATTATATCTGGGTTATGGTGAGCAACCCAAGCATGGAATTCGCTAGTTTTGTTACGTACACTTCTGATATTCATAGAGTAGAATGAGATGTGTTTTTTTTTTGGTAGGTTGGGGGCATGTAGGTTCAGGGGGACAGAGTCTTTTGACAGTGAGGCTGAGGTAGGTCCTGGGTTAGGATGAATATCGCACGATAGAAGTAGGGTAACAGGGAGAGAGTGACACATGTTTATATTGATAGCTGCAGAGATAATTTGTTTTAATTTTAGAATGGATAGTGCAGGAGGGAATTTTGATTTTGGGAAGAAGAGCATTTAGAGGGAGGATAGAAGAAGTGATATTAACAGATTCTTGTGGATAGGAGAAGATATGGCCTTCTGAAATTGTGGGGCTATTGTTAAATGGAGTCAAATGAGGATAGAGGGCAGTTGAGACTGAGAGGAGAATTAACGGAGGCAGGTAGAGGAGAGAAAAAAATTAGATAGTCATGTTGAAGGTTCAGAGGAATTTGTTCCTTTATGTGTTTACTGGCAGTGGATAGGGAGGTTCGAGTAGGAAGGAACTTGAGAAGGATATAGGATGCTACCAATAGGGGGAGAGTGGACAGAGTTGGAATCAATAGAGATGCCAGTGTAACTGGTTTGGATAAATGATGGGGAGGGAAACTTAGAGATTGTTTTGGAAAAATAGGAATGGGTGTGGTTTAGGGCTATGGGTGTGTCAGATGGATACGTATAAAGGAAATAATATGGGGGTGGGTAGGGGAGCGAACGGAGCAGGGCTAACCCTGATTCTCGAGTTGCTGAAAAAAGACAATCAGTCAGCAGTCAAGTAAAGCAGTAGAGAGTAGGGGGGTCAACCTAGGGAGTAAGAGATGGGAAGAGGGAGAAAAGATAGAAAGCAAAGGCTGTGGGAAGACTAAGGGGAGAGTAAAAGATGATAAGCAGAGGGGTGAAATGGTTTCTCTAGAGGTCCAAAAAGCTGGGAAAAACAGGAGAGAGAGAAACCAAAGCTTAGGTTAAAGGCTAAGGTAGGAGCATGTATGACAGTTAGAGTAATCACAGTATATGGAGAGGTTTTGGCTGCTGGTGACTGATTTGGAGCGAACTCTGAACACCTAACACGGATAAGGCAGTTACAGAATGCTAGACAGTTTATCATCAAATACACATATGTTTCCTTTTAGTTGGAAATATCTGAGAGTAGTTTTTTTTTTTAAGGTCCTGAGCTGGAAACTGAGGCACAGCTAATATTACACCTCTAGTAGAGCAGAGTCAATGACCGTATAAAGCAGTGGCAGGTAAAAGGCTAGGAAGATATAGAAAGAGCTTAATTACTGATAAGCATTTAATAGCAATTTAAACTACATTTTCTTGTTAGAGTAAACTCTCCACAGTGCATTAAAATAATTTAACTAGCAGTAAAATCACAATCTGATGCTATACACACAGAACAGACATACATAAATAAATATAAAAATGGAAAGAGAATAATAAATCTAATATAAAATGAGAGGAAGGTAGTCTCCAAATGGGGCACATCTAAACAGTAAGCTGAAAAATCAGCACTGGATCCTGTGAAGAGTCAGAGGACTTTCTTCTTTGGATGGTAGAAAAAGACTGACCACTCACTTCCAGATACAACTGAAGGCTTTCCTCTTGGGATATACTCAGCCAATCAGCTATCATAGGAAGAAAGAGGCAGGGGAGTCTGAGCTTTTGAATGCTGACCAGTACTGGATTACCTTGAAAGATAACCAAAAATAACATTGAGGCAGTGAGAATGATCAACATGAACAGTTTTCTATGTAATGAGTCTTAAGTCTGTTAATGTGTAGGTTTGAATGGAGATATGGTTAACTTTTCTAGCACAAAGTTAAGATCCCAGGGTAGAAGCAACTTGTTTTACTGGAGGCCTCAGTTGTAAAACTCCCTTAAGACACTGTTTCACTAAAAACACAGAAAAACGTAAAGGATCCACAGGCATATATGCAGAAATGGCCAGAAGATGTGCCTTGATAGAAGACTAGGACAGGTCAGAGGAAATCCCTGGTTATTGGCTAAGCACCAACTAAAAAAATGTTTTCCACTTGCCAAACTAATATAAGATTTCCTAACAGCAAGTTTTCTTGTCTCCTTTAATACCTGTTGCACGTCCTTGGGAAAGCGGTGCCTAAAAGGAATTATAATTGAGCCACCCAGGCAGTTAACTGAAGATGTCTGAGATTGGGGTATATCAAACTCTCCTTGTCTTATGTGATTAAATCCAGTCTTTGAGGAAGTGTGTGGTAAAAACTTTTGGCCAATTCAATTGGTGGTGCTGCGGTAGCGTTGTCGCCTCACAGTAAGATACTGTCAGGTTCGATTCTCAGCTAGAGCGTCTTCTGCATGGAGATATGCGTGAACGGGCATACCTTCGTTGAAGGTTGTGTGTCAGGGCTGGTAACTCGACACGTAAAAATCAACTACCAATCATTAGCGGACCGGAGTTCCACTGTGGTGACCCCTACCCGGGAAAAAGCCGAAAGACACAAACAAGTATATAAGAAGGAAGAACTAATGTTGCCTGGGCCAAATGTGGTCACCACAATTATCTTTGAGAAATTCTTCTGGATCTTCAGAATGAACCTAGATATCAATCTAAAGGGTAGAATGGCATAAAGGAACATTCCTGACTACAGGAAAGAAGAAGCATCTGTTTTACAGGCTTGTATGCACGGAGTCCTGGAGCAGCACTTTTTCATTTGTCTGTTTTGAAAAGAGGCTAACAGATCTACTTGAGATGCTCCTCATAACTAGATCAATTCCTGGAAGACCTTCTCATTCAATAACCTTTTGTTTTTTTCTTTACAGGTATAGCTGAAGAACAATTCATAGAATGTACTTCTGCTTTATCAAGAGGTTTCTTTCCTTGGCTACATTGAACAGCATCTGCCAGAGTGTCTCCCTGAACAGAAGAGATGGTTCTCCCACGTACAGATCAGACAGTGGAAGAGCCAAAGAGGACATGGCTGACCCCAGGTTCATGGTGGCTAAAAGGACTACAGCAGAGGAAGCTGGAAAAGTAAATGAGTGGTCTGAGCAATGACTAATATCCATTGCACTGTCACCCACCATCAGCTGAGGTGTTGACTGAGCCTGTGAATTTTGGCATGGACTCTCTAGTAAATTGTTTTTTTCTTTCTTGGTACAGCGGGCGATGAACCAGCTGGAATGGGGTAGGTATCCATGCTGGGACCAAGGAGAGTGTTACGAATTTAGTAAGCTTTGCTGGAACGAGTTGATCTGAAGGTAAGTTGTCAAATTGTGTTCACAATCAGCACATTTATGCTTACACTTACACACACAGTCCCCAAAACACAATAATGCATAATTAGCACACTAATTTTATACCAGGAAACCCTGTTTTAAAACTCAGTCTAAGAAAAAAATGCCACGTAAATTTTCACACAGTTAATTTAAGCACTAATATATGCAGCAATAGTTCCTGCCTGAATAAAACACTTCCTGACACTAAGCTTTCCAATAAAATACATAAAATCTATACAAGCAGTACATGTTCTTACAAAACATAACCCAAAAATAGCTTAAAGCTAAAAATAGCATTCCTTGACAGGAAAGTTCCAATATTAGAAAATGTATTAGGTTGCTTAAAGGGGAAATGCTATTAAAAAGTCCTATTAAAAAAGAGCATTTTTAAAAGGGCAATATTCTGTGTGAAAAGATACTCAACTGGGGACTTTCCTGCCAGAATCAAAGCTGAGGACTGGCTGCTGCACCAATAAAGCCTCCGAGCTGCTTCTCCAAGATTCAGCAAGAAAGTCACTATGACTACTTATTTCTCTCCACAGGGCTGAAAATGAAGGTGTGTGAGGGAGCTTTTGGTAGCTGGACTGGTGTTATGTCCTAGTCAAGACACAACCAATACAGCCTAAAACCTACTGAAACAATAGGAATGGTGGCCATCTAAAGTTGTTAAAAACATCTTCTTTAGTTTTATAAGGTATAAACTACAAAATGAATGCTGCCTATATCACCATGAATTAAAAAATGTTCAAAAGAGATATACAAATCTTATAAGAGAAATTACCAATCCGGAATATGAACAGATACAGAAACACTTGATTATATATTTTTAAATGCAGTCACAAATAGTTGATCTTATTTTTGCACATAAACAATTAAAGACAGATTTGTATGAGAATATTTGGTTTTGTTTACTAGAGAGTACACAATCATTTATAGGTTACTGTCACAAGTGAGCATTACAAATACAACAACCATTTGTGAAGGTGGTAACTGCATGAAACAGTTTACTGAATGGTATAAAAAACTGTGAAACTTTATAGTCATTTAAGTAGGAAACATATGATTATTTTCATGCTCAATGTTTTCATATGCCCAATACTGATAACAGTGATGCTTAATTTTATCTAATTTAATGCAGTTAACTTCAACTACCAACTCTTCCTTGTAAACTCCTTCCACCTGTACAACTTTCCCTTGAATGAAGCCATTCTTGAATGTAATATCTTCCTGAACATACTAAACTCCCTAGCTGCCATAAGAAAACTTAGGATCAAATCTAATCCAGCACCCTGGCTCTCCAAACATACCCTTTCCACCATGAAACTTAGGGGTTCCACTTGGAAACAATGTATTAAGTCTAAATCCCCTTCTCTCCTCCTTATATTCAAACAACTACAAAACCTTACTAAAAAACTATTGTCCAAGACAAGAAAAACTTCTGCCTTGATGCTCAGTCTACCCACTCTTCAAACCCTGAATAATTTTGGCATACCATGAACCACATTCTCCATCCAGGAAAATCCTCCACCCCAACCCCTTCACTACAAAACACCCCTTGAAACAGCTACCCTACTAAACAATTACTTCATAGACTCAATCCGCAAACTAACCCTCTCCTGACACCAACCAATCACAATCCCCCTCCCCCTCCAGTACCTGCCCCCACTTAACCTTCTTCCTAAAACCTGTCCCCCCACCTATATAAAATCTCTTCTGCTGAAGCTTAAACCATGTTCTCCTTCCTACATCAATCTACCCCCTCAGTTTCTCACACTTGCAGCCAGTACTATAGCATATCCTGTATCAATCCTTATTAACCATTCTATCAAAGAATCCATGGTACCAGACATCTAGAAATCCTTCTTCACAATACCACTTCACAAAGGAGGTAACTCCACTGTCCAATCCAATTTTTGCGCTATAGCCATCCTCTCACCTCTCTCAACAATCCTAGAGAAATGTATTCCTACACAGCTTCGCAAATATCTACTACAGGAAAATCTCCTCACCCCCTCACAGCATGGATTTAGGCCCCACCACAGCACCTCCATTGCCCTTCTCTCTTTCACTCAGACTGTAGCTGAGGCGAGGGATAACAACAAACTGGTGTCATGCTTATTCCTCGACCTCTCCAAGGCATTTGACACAGTCTCCCACCCTAAGCTCCTCACAAAACTTACTGAACTTAACCACTCTGCATCCACTACTCTTTGGTTTTCTAGTTATCTTACAAATAGACAGCAATCCATTAGATGGCTGTCATCCTGCTCTCCCTTCCTACCTATCAAAATTGGTGTACCCCAATGATCTATTCTTGCCCCCCTCCTCTTTAATATTTTTACTAATAATCTTTACTCTGCCTGCAACCCATCCTCACTAATCCAGTATGCAGATGATGCAACTCTTATTACCCTCTCTGACAACCCTACTGGCCTCCACACTCTTACACAAACATCATTTAACTCCATAGAGAACTGGCTAGCAATAATCAACTCATCCTTAACCCAAAGAAAACCAAGCTACTACTATCCCTCCCAAAATCCATGGCCAACCTTAAGACATCCATCACTCTCTCTTCCCTAGACAATACGATCATTCATGCTGACTCTCAGACCAAACCTCTAGGTGTCATAACAGATGATAACCTGAAATTTGAACCTTCATATCCATCAATCCATCAAAAAGACCAATCAAAACCTAGGCCTATTATACAGAAGCAAAGAATTCTTATCAATTTCCTCTAGGACCTCCGTGGCTCAAGCCTACCTCCTTCCCTGCCTACTCTATGCCTCCCCCATATTTGTCCACCTTCAAGCACATCTTTTAACCAAACTCAATCAAACCTACTACCAGATAGCTAGATTTGCCTGCAACCTCCCTCATAAATCCCACAACTGCCGAGCCCTCAAACAACTGCAATGGCTTGATTTCCCTCAACTCTGTCAGCTTCAAATGACACATTTTCTACTTTACAAATCTGCCGACTGCCCCTCCCTCTCTACCCTTCTATTCCTATACAAACTTACCAGATCCCTTCGCAGCACTGACCAACAACTTCTTGACACTTACAGACCCAGTTAAACTGTAGGCAAACTACTATACGAATGCTCTATCTCTCAAACTTGGAAGAAGCTCCCTAACAATTTACGGTTTATCCACTCCTCCTCCCTCTTCAAAAAATAACTGAAGAACTACCTAGGTAACACCCCCTCCTGCACTTGTTGCCACCCGACCTAACTATTACCCACCTAACTGCTTCACAATACATTAGCCCTTCGGCACCCTAATCTATAGCCTCATAAACACCAACAATCTGTTTCCCCTACTTTTCTTTCTCAACAATTCTCTACCTAAACCTACCCTTATCTCGTCCACTATTAATACTCATCCCACCCCCCTCTTCCACTCCTACTTTATTACTTCTCACTCTCACTCTCTTGATCCCACTACACCTTTCTTCCCTCATTCTCCCTATCCCCTTTCACCACTCACTCCTTCTCCACCTCTACCCACTTGGTATAAAAAAATAATAATAATAATAAAAAAGGTGGTTCTACTCTTCAACTGTTCAGCAATCTACTTCTTCTTGTAAATTGTTACTATTTTATATGTATTGTTAAGTCTCATTTAGGTAAGATGTCACAACATCATGTACTATATTTTTTGATATGTCTAGAACGTATGTGTGGCAATTTAAATGTGTGGCAATATTTAAAACCTCTGTAAATGTCTAGAATGTATGTATTGCAAATATAAAACTCTGTATGTTGTCTCTTTATGTAGAGATTTTCACCTCAGGTCTTCACTGAAAATGGACCCCCAGCCCAGTGGACTAATCAGGTTAACAAAAGACAAATAAATAAATAATAAAAATCAGCATTAGACATATGAAATAGGTCTTGTTGCCTGAGCATGTAATGCAATGTAATGTAACAAAATGACACACTGGGGAGCTCATATTTCTGAGCTTGTCTCATAACATCTAGGGATTCCACATGATCAGCAAAAGGCCAGTACTTAGGTTAGGGGAATCTACACCTCACCAAGACAAGTAATTCAGAAAATGGATAATGTTCAGATAATATTACAGTATATTTAGCAGTACTACTTAGGTTGTACTACTGTAAGCTGGTCAGCCTGCATATTGTTTAGATTTCCATATCCAATATCACTAACCAAAGTCTGTGAATGAACTGGGAAAACTGAAGGGCATACCAAGAATGAGCAGACTAATCACCAGACTAGAAGTATGAAATATGGGTTCATCATAGTCAAATTAACAGGAGACAAAATATAATACTGGGAAAGCAGCACAAAGTTCAAGGAGTATGACAAACTGTAGTATCAAGTTCCATCCTAAACAATGAAAATAAATTTGTTTTCCTTGCCAAGATAATATCTTTGAACTACCACTGCCAGACTCCTAGATAAAGATTAGGTCTACTCAAAAATGACCATGAAAACAACAAACAAATGGCTGTGGAACCATATTTTTAGAAGAGGAAAACCTTTCCATTATGTGGTGGTTGGAGGGTAAATATCTTAGATTACAGAGTCATGAAAGAGGAAAAATTGTTGGACAGATTAGATAGGAAAACATGAAGGATGCTCATGCTCACCAAATAATTTATAAAATTCAGTAAATACCAAGATTATATATTCCCCATTCCGAAGGAGGGATGGGCCTCCTTGAAACTGATTACATGAACAGATCTGCAATCATGGGACTCCACACATATCTGCTGACCGCAAGACTCAAATGTTATGAAAGTTTTGAAACATGAGGACAATAAATCTACGATGACTTCTCTGCTTAATCTAGCAAAAGCATATAGGCATCAAGCAGGAATGGAAATCAAACCAGAAGTAGATAAAAATAAGGCAGCAATTGAATATGCTAAAAAACAAAATAAAGAATATAAGGTGAAGGACCAGATGAGAAGGCAAGAAATGTGGAAAATGCATAAATACAGCTGCAAGTATAGAAAACTTCTGGAAGAACCTCATGTTGATCAGGAACAAATGCAGGAATGGGTAAGGACAGGTAAATTCAAACCAAGAGATGAAAGGTTAATACTGGCAGCCCAAGATAGTGGGCTACGTACATGTTGGTTTACAAAGTCCATTGAACATGTGAGAGAAAGAGACAAATGTAGGTTTTGTAAAACCAAAATGGAAACAGTTGCACTCCTCATTGCTGGTTGTAACATACTAATGGTAGAAGGACTGTATACTGAAAGGCATAATAATGTGGCAAGACTGTTTCACTGGGAATTGTACAAATATTATGGTAGTGAAGTTGTTGAAAAACACTGGAAACGGGATCCACAAAGCACCACAGAAAATAATGAAGTCTATATTACATGGGATCACCCATTACCAACAGTTCAAAACATAGATGCTAGAAAACTAGATATAGTGGTCCATGAAAACAGGACAAAAGTAGCATTGCTCATTGAAATCACTACACCTATTGACTACAGTGTCTTGCATACAGAGACACAAAGTCATAAATTATCAGGATCTGCAGGCAGAAAATAGGGCAATGTAGAAGAAAGATACCCAGACAGTTCCAATAGTAGTATGAGCAATGGGTCTTATAAAAAAGAATCTACAATCATATTTAGATATGTTACCAACACATATAACCCTATATGAATTGCAGAAAGGATTCATTACTGGGCACATTGTGGGTGCTGTGAAGGGTACTTCTGGCTGACATCAAAGATTGAAACAATACTAAATTTATAAATTTTAATCATACTTTGACTTAGGAATGGGGTCCATAATTGTCATGGTATTAGAAACCCAAAAGATTTGGAGAAATAAAAAAAAAAAAAGAAAAATGCAAGTTATCTTTTTGCCGTACATATTTAACTAATATCTTTCAACTGCTCTCTTTGTCCATTCTCTAAGCCCACAAAGCATTCCAGACCTTCTCGTATGACTCTATGGTGTTAAAATCTACTTCCTTCTCAGTTAGCCTGTTCTTTTTCCTACTTTTAACTGCATAAAGTTCTTTCTAATGTGTAGGATGAACTTCATACCCTTAATGTGGAAGATGTGTCCTCTCCTCCTTCTTCTGCCTCTCCTCGAGTTCAGTGCAGTCATGCTGTCCTCTAAACATCTTGTGTACCCAGATCATGTTTCTCCCTTTCTCACCTAAGTTCAAGTAAGAAAAGATTTATCTCCTGTCAGATCTCCTCCTACTCCTTATCTGTCATTGCTATCCTGGTAGTCTTTCTTTGTATACTCAGTTATTTTGACATCCTTATCCTTTTTTTTTAATTTCTCCAAGTCTTTTGTGTTTCTGATGCCATGACAGGAATGGACCTCGTTCCTAAGTCAACGTACGATTAAAGTTCATGAAATTAGTATTGTTTCAGTCTTTGATATCAGCCAAGAGTGCTCTTCGCAGCACCTGCAACGTGCCCAGTAATGACTCCTCCTGCAATTCGTATGGGGTTACATGTATTGGTAACATATCTAAATATGATTGCAGATTCGTTTTTATAAGACCCGTTGCTCCTACTACTATTAGAACTGTCTGGGCATCTTTCTTTCACATTGTTCTCATTTCTGCCTGTAGATCCTGATATTTTATGACTTTGTGCCTCTCTGTATGAAAGACACTGTAGTCACTGAGTGTGACAATTTCAATAAGCAATATTACTTTTGTCTTTTTTTCATGGACCACTATATCTGGTTTTCTAATATCTATCTTTTGAATTGTTGGTAATGGGTGATCCCACGTGATGTAGACTTCATAATTTTCTAGGATGCTTTATGGCTCATGTTTCCAGTGTTTTTCAGCCACTTCAATATCATAATGTTTGCACAATCTCCAGTGCAACAGTCTTGCCACATTATTATGCCTTTCAATATACAGTCCTTCTGTCATTAGTATGTCACAACCAGAAACGAGGTGTGCAACTGTTTCCAATTCAGTTTTACAAAAAAAAGAAGTTATGTACCTACCATAACGTTCCATGTTAGTTGTCCTTCATCTCACCTTTCTTCTTGCTGGATGGGTTTGTAGCCGATCCTTGGCTCCAACTCAGCCACTTACTATAGCTCGAGAGCTCTTTACTGGCTCGAGGCTACCCCTTATTCCAGAATGCCCAGCGCCAGCTACCCAGATCTTGTTTGAGATAGCTCACACTAGACATAATTATAGAAGATAATCCATTAATAAACCTGGATATACAGTTAATTGTCATGGTTTGGTTGAGAAGCAAGCTAATAATAAAACAAATTAGCCAGTGAAACCATTGAGAAACTCCTCTCAATCCTCGAGGAAGGGGGAAGGAGGGAGGGATGCAAGAAGGAAGGCGAGATGAAGGACAACTAACATGGAATGTTATGGTAGGTACATAACTTCTTTATGTTAAGTTGTTCAATCCCACCTTTGTTCTTGCTGGATGGGACAGCATCCCTAGCACCTCAATCCTGGGTGGCTCTTTGGAACAGATTTCTCAGAACTGTGGAACCAAAGGAAGCTCTGCCCCGGGAGACCACATCTACTTTGTAATGAGAAATGAATGTATGAGGATCTGCCCAAGTAGCTGCTGCAAAAATTGAATCTATGGGCAATCTAGACTGAAATGTTACCGAAGTAGCTACTGACCTGGTTGAATGACCTTTGGGTTTTGTTGGAAGATCTTTTTGTCGCAAGTGGTAGGTATGGACTATGGTGTCCGATAACCATTTTGACAATGTTACTTTAGAAACTGGAAGGCCTTGTTTGTTGTTAGCAAATGAAAGGAACAACTGATCTAATTTTCTCATTTCTTTAGTTCTATGGAGACAGAAACGCAGTTGTCTATGCACATCCAGTTGGTGTAATCTGTATTCTGCCTTGTTGGAATGATTAGAGAAAAAAACAGGGAGTTCAATGGATTGATTCAAATTGTGGTCTGAACAAACTTTAGGTAGAAATGATGGGTTAGTTCTTAGGGAAACCTTGGCTTTGTGAAAAACTAGGTATGGAGGGCGAACACATAGTGCATGAAAATCTGAAATCACATATGGCAGAAGTAATAGCAACTAAGAAAAGAGTTTTCCAAGAGAGAAACTTCAAGGAACATGATGTTGCTGGTTCAAAGGGTGGCAGTATCAAGGAGGCAAGAACCAAATTGAGATCCCAAGGTGGAAGTGGCCCTTTCACTGGGGGGGTCTAAGTAGAGATGTACCTCTTATGAAGGCCTTACAGAGTTTATGAGACATTATGCTGGAGTCAGAAACTCCAACATGAAAATTTGAAATGGCAGCCAGTTGTACTCTGATGGCAGCAGCCGCTGCTAGGAAATCCAAAATCTCATGTACAGGAGCTGTAAAAGGATCTAAATTCTTGGATTCTGCCCAGTAAAAGAATCTTTTCCAATTGCTAGCATACACTTTTCTTGTATTTGTCTTATGGGAGGAAACAATAATATCACGCACTGCTGGGGAAATATTGGGGAGCCTGGCTAGGATTGGAAGTGGAGTAACCGAGCTGTGAGCTTGAGACTTTGGAGGGATTGATGAATCAAGAGGTCTGGTACTGGGTCCAGAATCCAAGGCTGGGCTAGAAGGTGGGGGTGAAGGAATGGAAACCAAATCCATTGAGGCCAATAGGGGGCAATGAGGATAATTTTGCAACCCAACATTTTCTGAATGACTTCTGGAATTATGGGGAAGGGGGAAATGCATAAAGGAGTCCCTGAGGCCAATCGTGGACTAGAGCGTCTCTGGTTGTCTGACCTGGAGGAGGAACAAGGGAGAAGTAGCTGCTGCATTTGTTGTTGAGGGAAGGTGCAAAGAGATCGCAGCAAGGCTGGTCCCATTTGCAGAAAATAAGATCCACAATTTCTTTTTTCAGAGAACATGCATGAGGCATGCTGAGCATGTCCGTTATTACGTTGGATGTCCCAGGGATATGCGTTGCTATCAGAAAATGTTGGGAGGAAATCACCCATTGCCACAGTCTGAGGGCCTCTCGGCACAAGGGGTAAGACCTGGTTCCACCCTGTTTGTTGATGTACCAAACCACTGACATATTGTCCGTCTGTATTGCAATAGTCCCAGCAGGGAGAGAATCTTGAACAGTTTGCAATGCTAGGAGCACTGCTCTCATCTCCAGGACGTTGATGTGCAAGGGGCACTCGTGAGGTTGCCAAGTGCCTTGGACTGTCTTCCCTAATGCCCCCCACCCACCATATCAGGGAAGCGTCCGTGGTCACTGTGGTGACCGGATGGGGCTCCATGAAAGGTCTGCTCTAAGAAACTAGTGGGGAGACCATACACCAAGAAAGGTGTCTTTTACAAGATTCCATAATTAGCATCATGTGAGACATGGGTAATTCCTGGAAGGACCATTGTGTGAAAAGAAGCCACTGAAGGATTCTCATGTGAAAGCGTGCTAAGGGGACTAGAAGAATGGCTGCTGCCATGGATCCTAGAACTTGAAGAACATTTTTAACTTGAATTCTTTTGCTCCTCAGGAGAAGTGACACCTGTTTTTGAATTATGGAAACTCTTTCCTGAGGCAACTTTACAATAATTTTTCTTTTGTTTAGCTCTGCTCCTATGTATGTAATAGATTGACAGGGCAACAAGGCAGATTTTTCAAAGTTTATTGTGATGCCTAGTTGAGCACAGGGTGTGATGGTGTAATCTCGTGCTTCTATAAGTTGTTGCCTGGTGGTAGCAGTGAGGAGCCAGTTGTCCAGATAAGGAAACACCTGGAATCCTTGATGTCTCAGGTGAGCCGTGACTACTGCCATGCATTTGGTGAACACCATGGGGGCTGTGGTGAGACCAAAGGGCAGAGCTCTGAACTGGTAATGACTGGCCCCTAGCTGGAAGCGTAGAAATCTCCTGGACCCATCTGTCCATTTTTATATGATAGTACACGTCCTGAAGATCTATAGAGCACATTCAATTGTCCTGACCCAGAAGGAGGAGAATGGACTGCAGTGTTACCATTCTGAACTTTTCTTTTTGTACAGATTTGTTTAACCTGCTGAGATCCAGAATTGGTCTCCAATCCCCTGTCTTTTTGGGCACTAAAATGAATCTTGAGTAAGTTCTGGATCCTACTTGGTCTACAGGGACTTCCTGGATGGCTATTTTTTCTAGCAGTCTTGAAACTTCTGTGACTGCCTGATCCCTTAGATTGGGTGGAACATCTGGGATGGATTTTTTTTTTTATACAAAAGGGGGGTGATGAAAGGGAATCTCGTAACCTCCAGATATAATGGCTAGTACCCATTTGTCTTTTGTAATATTTCACCAGGTGGTTGGGTACAATGAAAGCCTTCCCCCGACTGCCTCCAGAGTTGAGCAGTTGGGCATCCCTTCAGGGATGTTGATAGGGTTTGGAAGAGAACATATCTCTTTCACCCGGATTTTGCGTACCCCATCTGCCACGAGGTTGGCGTCTGCCATTGTTATTATTTCCCCCTCTGCCCCTGGGGGAAAATTCACCACGTGCATCAGGCAAGGGTCCCTGGGATTTTTGAAACCACATCTTTCCACCCTTCTGACCTTTTGGGTATGGTCTGGTAGGAGTGGAAAAATGGACTCTGACATCAGAGACCGCCTTGCCTTTCTGCTGGCACCTGGTAAGCATGTCTTTCACCTGAGGCCCAAAGAGAAAGGAGCCATCAAAGAGGGTATTGGTGAAGGACGCTCTGAAAGGTTCTGCAAACTGACACAGCCGCAGCCAAGAATGTCTCCTAAGAGCTACTCCTGTTCCTGCAGCTCTACTCGCTTCATCGGCTGCATATGAAATAAGCCTCATGGAGGAGGTGACTATCGAATTAAGAGACGCAAGCTAGGCAGCTACCTTGGCTGAAGCTCCCCCAGCTGTGGGATCTTGTAGGATATCTCCAAGCTCTTTTAGGAGATCCCTCTGAAGCCTAGTAAAATGGGAAAGATAGTTCAAGGATCTAAGGGAGAAGGTCGCTGATGAAAACATTCGCTTCCCATATCTGTCCATCGTACGAGAGTCTTTATTTGGTGAATGGACAGATGAGGAGGTTTCAGCTAACTCTGTCTTTGTGGCTGCTGCTATCACCATGGCATCAACTGGAACACCTTTAGTTAAGAATTGTTTGTCTTGGGGAGCTGTGATGAATTTATTGGGTCTCCTCAGGAAAGGTTCCATGGAATCTGGAGCTGACAAAGCCGTTCGAGGCACTACAGACATGAGTGGATCAAAAGGCGGAGACACCCAGGAAGTGGAAGGTCGGGAACCAAATGCATCCAGGTATATAGACTTGTCATCAGAAGGGGGCTAGGGAAGTCCAGCTATGCCTCTGCCTGAAAATCTCAAGGATGTCCGAAAAGGAAACATCTTCAGAGGGAGACCTTGGGGACCCCTCTGATTCATCCAGGTCTGTATCCGAGGTGACAGACTCAGGGGAGTCTAGGTGCTTCCTCTTGCACTTTTTCTTCCAAGGAGCCTGCTCAGAATGCCCTGGGGAGGCTTCAGAAGAAGAGGGTTCACCAAATGGGGTGTCCTGGGGCACAGGTTCCCTACGCTTGGTGGCTGGAGGAGGAGCAGAGGTTGTCACAGGCACCGAGGGGGATGGAGCCGATGGAACCGATAGTGGAGCGGTCTGTGGGGACAGCACTCTCCGCAAGACCTCGAAGGCATCACGGTCTCGACAAAAGGAGGGCTCCAGCTCCGAAGAGACAGGAATACCACCCTGCACTGAGGGCGATGGCTCCGAGGCTGATGTGGGAGCCGAGCTCAACTGAGCCGATGCTCCAAGAGGGAGAGCGGGGTCGGGCAAGGGTCCGATGCGACTTCCCCCCTCAGAGCCGACGAGAGAGCTTCGGCACCCAGATACCTCGATGGGAGGAAGAATCGAGGTAATCAGAGCCAACGTCGGAGCTGAAGGAACCACTATCAGAGCATCCATGGACTCCAGCTCAGAACTAAGTATAGTCGGAGGAGGAATCGAAATAGAAGCGGATGGAGCCGAAGCCTGTTGAGGTGGGCTCAAAAACATTTTAGCAAGGGCCTGTGACTTAAGCAACCTGCTGATCACTCTCTCCACATCCTGATCTGATAACCTTGAGGATCGAGAGGAGTGGGAAGATGAGTGATGACTGGACTTGCTTTAGAGTAATGGTGATTGTGGCACTGAGCGAATCAGCTCCAAAGAAGGAGACCTAGCTCTTTTGTGCCTCTGAGATGGCTCCGAAGTAATAGTTGGAGCTGACGGAGGGGTAATCTTGTTGGTGCCAGCCGGCACTGACACACTTGGTTTGTCAAGTTCACAGGTCGGTTCCGAACATGGAGCCGATGGCTTGACTAATTTCAAAGGTTTCACTGGCTGAGATGCTTTAGCTGGAGAATCCTGTTTTAATAATCCACAGATGATGAGCTTGTTTTTCCACTCCTGCAGGACCCTTGGACTAAAGGCATGACAAATAGCACAAGAGTCCTGCAGGTGCAGAGCCCCCAAGCAATAAACACAACTAGTGTGCCCATCTGTCAGAGACATCTTCTGACAGCATGAGTCACACTTTTTAAAACCAGAGGTTTTAACTTCCTTAGCCATGTTAGTAAAAGTCAAACTACAACATAAAAACTAAAAATTAATAAAGACCTTAAAGGAGAGCCTCTAACTTAAACAGCTGTCCTTGGGGGGGGGGGGACCTCTCTAAGTTAAACGAATTCAGGGAATAACAGAAGGCCTAGTGACTAAGGGGCGACAGCCAACACGGCACAAACGTAAAGCAAAAGGATGAGATAAGGGGTTTACAGTAAAAGAAACTTACAAACTACTACCAAAGAAGAATTATATCAAAATTTAAGCACAATATTTGAGTTTAAAAGAGACAAAAAAATTATACTAAGCCTAAGCCAGTATTGATCGCAACCTCACAGCTAAAGTGGCAAACGAGATCTGGGTAGCTGCTGATGGGCATTTTGGGATAAGGGGTAGCCTCAAGCCAGTAAAGAGCTCTCGAGCTATAGTAAGTGGCCGAGTCGGAGCCGGGAATCGACTCCGAACCCATCCAGCAAGAACAAAGGCTTGATTGGACCACTTAACATCCTACATTTGTCTGTTTCTCCCACGTTCAATGGACTTTGTAAACCAATGTGTATGTAGCCCACTATCTTGGCCTGAAAATATTAACCTTTCATCTCTTGGTTTGAATTCGCCTCTCCTTAACCATTCCTGCATTCATTCCGGATCAAAATAAGGTTCTTCCAGACGTTTTCTATACTTGCAACTATATTTATGCATTTTCCACATTTCTTGCCTTCTCATCTGGTCCTTCACCTTATACTCTTTCTTTTGTTTTTTTGGCACATTCAGTTGCTGCCTGATTTTTATCTACTTCTGGTTTGATTTCCATTCCTGCTTGACACCAATATGCTTCTGCTAGATTAAGCACAGAAGTCATCTTAGATTTATTCTCCTCAATGTTTCAAAACTTTCACTATGTTTGGGTCTTGTGAGATCAGCAGATATGTGTGGAGTCCCATGATTGCAGATTTATACATGTAGTCAATTTTAAGGAGGCCCATGCCTCCTTCGGAATGGGGAGTACATAATCTTGGTATTCACTGATTCTTATAAATCATTTGATGAGCATGAAGCATCCTTCTTGTTTTCCTGTCTAATCTATCCAACACATTTTGGAGCCAGTCAATCACTCCAAAACTGTAAGCTAGCACAGGAAAAGCAAACTGGTTTATAGCTTGGATTTTGTTCCTAGACCTGTTTTCAGGATTAATTTATGTCTTCTAAAGTATTTCTTACTAAGTTTTATTCACATTTGTTCATGTTTTATTGTTGATCCTTCATCAGTTCCCAAATATTTATATACTCACTCTTGCTCAAATTCTTTTATATCACATTCTTGGCCCAAACTGATGTTTTCCTGGTGCTGCACTTTTCCTGTTTTAAAGGTTGCTTTTGCACATTTATCAAGACCAAATGACATTCTTATATCATCTGAAAAAGTTTTGACAACTTGCAGTTGTATTTTCAGTTCCTCATCTGATGAGCTATACAGTTTTAAATCATCGACAAAGAGAAGATAAGTCTATACACTTTGTTGTTTTCTAGAAGCCAAATTATAGCCATGGCCTAAGCTGTTAAGCAGAGAGTTTAATAGACTAAGGGCAAGGCAGAATAGCAGTGGTGATAGAGAGTCAACCTGTAATATCCCCCTTTGAATTTTGATCCCTGGGATAATAATTTGCCCTTTATCATGGCTTAACTGCAAAGTGGTCTGTCACTGTTTCATGGTCACTGTAATGCAGTCAATCAGTGCAGGATGTATCTTATACATTTTTAAGCACTCTTTTATCCATGAATGTGGGATACTATCAAATGCTTTTTTGTAGTCAATTCATGCCATTCTCTTCCCCTTTTTACAGTTCTCCACTATGACTTTATTTAATAACAAATGATCCTTTGTTCCATATGACTTTCTTTTATTGCCCTTTTGTTCTACTGCCATAATTGAGTTTTCTTTTGACTCTAAACTCTGTCGGCATCAGTTCCTGTGTATAGTTTATATGTCATCGGAAGGCATGTTATTGGTCTATAGTTTTTAGGGTAGCTTGCAGGTTCACTCTTAAGTTGGAACACTGTTTTTCCTGTTGTTAGCCAGGCTGGTATCTGTTCAGAGTGTGCATATAAATAGTTCTTACTCATAGCTAAATCTTTGTGCAAAGATGTTAATACTTTTAACTAGAAGTTAGGCACTGCATCTGGGCCTGGGGTTTTCTAATTGGAGGTTTTCTTAACTTTATTTCAATCTCTCTGGCTGTTACTTCATCACATTTTATATCCTGTACCTTTAAACTTCTTATTCTTTCTTTTACTTCTTCTATCCATTTAGCATCTTTGTTATGTTCCACAGGATCTTCATAAGTGCATCCTTATCCCTGTATGGGATCACAGGTGAGCACAGTACTCTAGCTGAGGCCAGAGCGGATATCTATAAATTGACAATATAACCTTTTTAACCTTTCTGGGCTCTGTTCCCCTAAGGATACAACTCACCATCTTATTGGCCTTGGCTATAGTTTTGTCAGTTTTTACCTGGTAGTTCAAATCTGTTATAACTACAAAGCCAAGGTATTTTCCTGATCTGTGTGCGTTTGGGTCACTCCTGCCAGATGGCTTTTTACTTTGGAATTATTACAGCACAGATGAAGTACTTTATACTTTCCTGCTTCATCTTTGATGACACTTTTAAGTTCACTCTGTCAGTCTCTTCAGGTTCTTCTGAAGGCTTTCTCCTCATTTCCCACTGCCATCTACAAAAAAGTTGATCCTACTCTCAACCCTTTTGGTGAAGTATTATACAAAAATGGCAAACACATTAGTCCAATTACTAACTCCTCTGGAACCTCACTTACCAAGCCTATTACCTGTCACAGGGTTCCCCTGGTCTGCTTCTTGGCACTCAGTCATTCTTTGCTTTTTAGTCTCATGTGAGAGACAAAATCAAAAGGTTTATTAAAACCAAGGCATACAACACTGATCATGTCACTTCTGTCATATTCTGGTGTAACACAGTCATAAAACAGAGTCAAGCTGGACTGACATGGTCTGTTTTCTACAAACTTATTTATGTTATTTTTCTCCAGAAACAGAAGTGATGTACTTACCATAACAATGCATCTGTGGTGTGGGTTTCTGTTCTCCCTTAACCACTGCGTTTCAAATCTGACTTCAGATCTGACTTCAGACACTCCTCAGACTTTGGATCCATAGCTCAAGCTCCTCCCCTTACCCACAATCCTCTCCCAAGCCCCAGATTAGCTCAGATCATGCCTGCCCCTTGATATTAACATACAGGAAAGAAACAGACATGCAAACAGTTAGGAAACTGTAGAAATATGATAGTAAAGGTACCGAGAGCTCAGACAGGGAAACTACTAATTGAATATACCTCTAGGTCATACCAGGAAACCACAGTGGCTTCTTATACCAAAGGAAGGAGGAAAGGAGAGATGGTAGGCTGAGGAAGGATAAAATTAGACAACACAGATGCATCATTATGGTATGTGCAGAACTTTTGTATCTGATGTTGTCTTTTTCATCTGATCCTCAACCATTGGGACAGAGTCCTCAGCTAGTATAACCCTACGGTGTTCTCATGGAAGGAATTTTCAGAGTACAGCAGAACCAAAAGCTGCCCTGTTCCTAGAAAGGATATCCAATTTGCAATGAGCTATGAAGATACAAGCCCTGGACCAAGAAGCAGCACCATAAATATCATTGAGAGAAGTTCTGGATAGAAAGGCAGAGGAAGTGGATACTCACCTTGTGGAATGACCTTGTGGTGGTCTTTGTACAGACAAACATTTTTTATTTATAAACTGAGAAATACAATCAGGGAGCCATCATGCTAATGTGACCTTTGACACAAACTGTCCCAATTTAGCTCTTGAAAAGAAAATAAACAACTGATCTGATTTCCTGAAAGTTTTTGTTCTATAGAGATGAAATCTCAGTTGACTGTGTACATTCAACAAATGAAGCATATATTCCCCTTTGTTGGAAAATTTCAAGTAGAAAACTGGTAAATTTATGGACTGGTTAAGGGCAAATTCAGACGCAATTTTTGGAAGAAAAGAAGGGTTGATGCAAAGATAAAACCTGTCTTTATGAAAGAAAAGATAATGTGGTTGTCAAGAGAAAGCTTGAAGTTCAGATTCTTGTCTAGCAGATGTAATAGCAACTAGAAAAATGGTTTTCCAGAACAAAAATTCCAACTCAGCATTTGCTGCAGGTTTAAACAGAGGCTGAGTTAAGGCCTGGAGAAGACTTGTAAAGTCCCATGGAGGGGTAAGATCTTTGATAGGTGGTCTGAGTTAAAACATACCTTTAAGAAAGGCTTTGCATAGTTTAAGGAAGGCCAAGGACAAATAATCTTTATCTACATGATAATGGAAGATGGCAGCCAGTTGTACATTGATTGTGGAATAACGTGCCATTATGGAAAATGGAGGCCAGAAAATCTAAGACCACTTGAATGAGTGTGAAAAATGGGTCTAGGGGTCTCTCACTGGCCCAGAAACAGAATCTTTTCCATTTGCTCTTGTATATTTTCCTAGTAGAGACCTTTTGGGAAGAAGGATATGGAGAACTTAGGAAAAAAAGCCTGGACTGTCAAGCCATCACTGGAAGTGGAGAAACAAGGCAGTTAATGAGGGCTTGTATGTCTGGGTGAAACAATCCAAACAGGTGAGACAGTAGATATTGACAGGGATCCAGAACCCAAAGAAGTAGTAGATGAGGCCCAAGGAAGGGAAACCGCACTTGGTGAGGCCAGATTTGGGCAATGAGGATCACTGAGCTCTTCCACTGACATTCTTTCTGTAACAATTCTGATATGAGGGGTGTAGGTGAATAAGCATAAAGGAGACCGGGGTTCCAATTGTGAATCAGAGCATCTCTTGGTGCCTCCCCCTCCATTGGAATTAGAGAAAAATACCTGCTGCATTTGAAATTGTGGGCAGAGGCAAAGAGATTGTAGCATACCTGGTCCCATTGGCAAAACAATCTGCTCTGCCAATGAATTATTGGGAGACCACTCATGAGACAGAAGAATAAATACGCTCAGTCTGTCCAATAAAATATTAGACTTCCCCAGGATGTGCATTGCCAAAAGTAAGCATTTAGAAGAGATCACCCACTGCCACACTGTCACTGCCTCCTAACACAATCGAGAAGAGACATACCTCTCAACCTGGAAACATAAAAAATCTAGACAAAGGCCCATGAGATATAGGTATAAATCTGTACGCTGATTAACATAAAATTTACATACATAATTGTGTAACTCGACCACTCCAATGGAATTGTGGGATATCAACTTTCAAACACAAACTAAAGAATAGACGAGCAAAATATGGCCCCAGGGCCCAGACCCTGTAGTAAATGGTAACTATTTTTTTTAAATGTGTAGCAATGATGTTCACTGGGAAGGGAGAAGATGATGAACCTTAAGATTTTGTTTTTGGTGACTTGCAGTTTGTGGGTTTTATGGTAAAGGTAAGGCATTTAATAGTAGGCAATATTCTAATCTTAGCAAAAGAATATTATAGTTTGCTAGGACCTCCAGAAGTCGTTCTCCATGGCTTACAGATCAATGGCATAGCTACAGTTTGTGCCATCTGGGGTTGTCTTTGAGTTTGCCCCCCCACCTCACAAAATCATAGTCAAATGGGGCCTCCCCATACACAGCCCTCCCCTTTGCAGCCATTCCAATGTCCCATTACTTGGTTATTTCACCCCATAAACCCTGTAATGTGCATACTGCTTTACTTCTGCAATGATTTGGATTTCATTTAAAAGTTTTATTTTACATTTTACAGCACCAACTCTAATAGAGATCTGCTAAACAAAGCAATGGAGTCTCACAATGAAAACAGGCAGCATTAAAACTTCTCTTCCCTTGAAACTCACATTTATTGAAACTGCATTAAAACTCACATTTAAAGAAAATGCATCTGACCAGTGGCAGATAAAGATTCCCTTTGGGCTGTTTTCAAATCATAGGCCCCTTGCACACAAAACATATATGTGTTCTTTGATGCACCTTCCTGATTGTATTAAATTATATTCCTTGTATATTACGGTACAGTTGTTAGAGGGTGTTTTAACTTTATTATTTTGAACATTTTTCTAGTAAACAATGAAATAAAATGCATAAAGCAATAATGATAAAACTGCCCAAACCCAGTTCAGAACATTTCCATCATAAAAGTCTACTCAAACTTCTACAATCCACCAGTATCAGTAAATATGCACAATCTAAATAATTCCACATTAAAAAGATCTGTAACTAATGAAGAGGTTGCTGCTAGCAAACAACTTTATATTTCATTGTTTCATCTACAAATAAAGTGCATGTTGCCCTTGAGGAATAAATTGCCTGTGTTACATTAAAAAAATGATAAGCTAGTAATGTTGCAATAGGAAATTGATATGGATGGCAAACTGATAATAACAGGTTCATCGCTACTAGTTATCATCGTTAAATAGGACATTCTCAGGACTGCAGCATCCACACCCTTTAAAAGTACAACACAGTACAATATCAGCAATGCATCTACATACTGTTGGAGTAGACCCCACAGCCTTCTGCATCAAAAGCAAGTATTCTACCTGTTATGCTACTAACAATGCAAGTAGACTTAGCATAAGCAGCACTAAACTTCTCTTCCCCTGAAGCTGTAACATTCTTTCCTAGAGCCAGAGAAAACCCAGTTTTTGGAGGTTACTTCAACCACAATAGTGCACATATTTTGGTTTCATAAGCTTATTGTTCTTTTTCTGCCTCTGTATACATTGTACTACACACAGCTTTTTAACTCTTAACTGCCAGACCTGCTTCTTCAGTGTACTACCAATTAGTAAAAAAACTGTGTGAGACAGAGACAACATATCAACTGCAAAGCAGCGAAAGCTACTACTAAAAGATTTTCTGTCAAGCCTGAGATCATGAGAACATGCGTTTGTTTCTTCTGTGAATATTGCTCTTTAGTAAGCTCTACTTATAAATGGCATATAAATCATTTTGCGCAGCTGGTATGGGTGCATGCTTCAAAAGAAACACTATCTGTAACCTCAGCACGGTACTCAAGAGTGATCTCTACCAGACCTTTAAACTGGGATAGTAAACTGCAATATAGCAAATGCCTATAGCACATAAAGAATTAAACACACCATATGCTGATCATAGGGATCTTTACTGCAGTTAAGGAAGCATTATGAAATATAAAAATAGCAAGACTAATGGCTGCCCATAAGCACAAACGTATCAAGTTATAAACAGGTAGGCTGTGTGCTACATTCAGTATAAAATTAATAAAAATAGACCATGAGTGTATCCCCTTTACTAGCCAATGACTGCCAGTCATGTCTACAATTAAGAGTTTGTTGTGCAGGTAGATGCTTTAAGCCATGGTTTGGGGGCTATACTAGGGTCTATATCATATGTTCGAAGCTTTTTAACTTCGAACATTAAATAATCAAATTTAAATGTTTGAAGTTATAAAACTTCAAACATATGTTAAAAAAAACCCAAACCCAAAGCTAACTGTTGTAGGGTGGGGGGCAAGCCCCCCTGCACCCTCCCACACCCCCCGCTCTTTAAATATACCAACGCCAAGACTGTACTACAGTGCAGTAAGGGAAATCTTCCCTTTACCGTGTTATAGTGCGGTCTCTGAGTTGGTATATTTAAAGTGCGGGGTGTGTGGGAGGTGCAGGGGGGCTTACCCCCCTTACAACAGTCAGGTAAGCTCTCTTCCTTTTTTTTTTTTTTTTTTAATAATATGTTCAATGTTTGAAACTTCAAACATTTAAATACGATTATTTAATGTTTGAAGTTTTCATACTTCGAACATATGATATAGACCCCCTATACTATGTAAATGTTCCAGAAATAATGAAGCATACACTGTTGGCAGACCAAGAGAGAATCTTGAGATGGAAGACTGCATAAAAAATAATTACATTACAAGACATAATAAATATTTTGAAACCATACATTGCAAGACATATTAAATATTGTCTGGGCACACACACACACACACACACACACACACACACACACACACACACACACACACACACACACACACACACACACACACACACACAAGAGAACTGCCACTAAGCTTCATCAATCAACTAAACGCTCTGTGGAAGAGAACCGATTAAGCTACATACAATGTTTGAGCCTTCACTTGGACAAAAGCCCTGCAGGCTGGAGTACTGGATATACTGAAGGGATTACAATGTTTGAGCCTGCACCTAGACAAAAGCAATGCAGGCTGGAGTAGACTTAACCTGTGAGCTGCTTGCCAAACTGCAACTGAATGATGTGTGTTGGGAGTTACTGAATCAGCTGTGTTCTGTGGAAAGTTTGCTGTCAGACTGAACTTTTACATTTTCTCACTTTAATGCACTTTCACATTTTCATCACTTTAAGTAAACTGCACCACTAAATCTGTATCAAATGCCTATACTCTCATTTGTTTCATGCCACACTCTCTCTCTCTCTCTCACATGCACATACATACCTACACAGGCTCCATTTAGATTGAGGACACAGCTGTTCAAAAGTAATAAGCTATGTTCTGATCCATCAAATGATATGGTGTTCAAAATAGGCATCATTCATGATTACCATTTATCAACAGGAATAACATCAACTAAACACTTGTTCATGGAAGCTGGTGCTTAAAATCTAAGCACCAGCTTCCATGAGCAATTACCATTTATCAAAAAGCATAACATCAACTAAACGCTTGCTCGTGGAAGTTGGTGCTTAAAATTTAAGCACCAGCTTCCACGAGCGATTGTTTAGTTGATGAAGCTTAGTATGAGTTGAAAACTTGATCATATTTGAATTTAAGCCTTAAATTCAAATATGATCAATTCATGCAAAGCTTCATCAACTAAACGCTCACTCATGGAAGCTGGTGTCTGGTGCTTAAATGCAAATCAGTTCAACTAACTGCATTGCTCACCTCGCTTGTGGAAGCAGGTGCTTGTGGAAGAGAACCACTTAAGTTACTACATTCACTACTTGTCCTTACCCGTCCTGAAGCAGTGGCTGGCCAGAAAGTACATAGAATCCCTCGAGTGAGCCCTCAGCCAGATCTGACAGGCTGGCAGGCTGTTCACAGAGCTGATGGCATCGCGCGATGACGTCAGTCCAAAAAAAGACGGAAATAAATTTAAAAAAAAGCCTGAAAATGCAGAAATTAAGGGGTGCTACTTGGGAATTGTGGTACCCCAATATTTGGGCCTCAAAAACAGTAAAAACTAAGAGATATGGTATGGTTGAGAGGTATGATAAGAGTGTGTTCCCCCATATTTGTTGATGTATCAGTCCACTGATTTGTTGTCTGCATGGCAATTGTTCCTCAATGGAGGAAGTCTTGAAATACCTGCAATGCTAGCAGAACTGCCCTCAACTCTAGGATACTGATGTGAAGGTTGGCCTTCTAAGGGGACAAGGTGTCTTGGACTGTCTGTCCAAGTTAACGTCCCCCCTACTCCAACTGGAAAGCGTCTGTGGTCACCATGGCCTTGGGCAAAGGTAGGACAAAGAGGTGGCCCTGACGGACATTGAATGCATGAATATGCCAGGTAACATCTGCTTGCAAATCTTTGTGACTCAAATGGGCAAGGTCATAGGGTGTTGATTCACAGACCACTGTACCGTTATGGTCCACTGTACTACTCTCATATAGAAGCTTGCTAGAAGCAGAAGGGTTATGGAGGCCACCACTCAACAAAGAAGCTGAAGGACCAACCTGGCTGGTGCTGACTGAAGAGACAATAGGAGTGTGGCCTGATGTTGTAACTAGGATAGTCTGGATTGACTGAGTTGTGCAACTCGAGAAACTGTATCCAAGTCAGCACCTATGAACTCCAAGGCTTGAGTGGGAGACAGATGAGATTTGTTGTACTGGACTGTGATTCCCAGACAAAGAAATAAATGGGAGCAGGTAGTATCTGGCATATATCAGTAGATATCTTGTGGGAGCAGTATACAGCCATTTGTCAAAGTAAGGAAACACCCAGAATCCTAACAATCTCAGGTGAGCTGCAACCACTGCCATACACTTGGTGAATACCAGGGGTGCTATGGAGCACATCCAATTATCCTTCCTGAAAAGAGGGAGAATGGACTGAACCATTACAATTTGGAACTTTGAGTGTTTGATAAACTGGTTCAACTAGTTTAGGTCCAACACTGGCCTGAGTTCCCCAGTATTTCTGGCAACAAAAAGAATCTCAAGTATGTTCTGAACCCTTCCAGGTCTGTTGGGGCTTTTTGGAAGACTTTTTATTAGCAGATTTTTATTTCTAAGGCTGGTTCCTTCCCCTGTTGGGAATTTTTCATGAATGAATAGGAGGAAAAATGGAAAAGGGAATGTAATAATCTCTGGTAATTATTTTCTGCACCCAGACATCTTTGGTGATGAACATCCAGGCCTCCGCGTGCATTGATACACACTCCCCAACTGTCTCCAGAATGCAGCAGTCAGGCAATCATTCAGGGGTGGTGGAAAGGCTTCTTAGAAAATGGACCGCTGAAGCCTTGATTTTGTGAGCCCACTCTACTGCAAGGGTGATGTCTGCCATTAGTGTTCTCCCCTCTGCCACTGAAGGATCTGTCTCCATAGGAGTCCTGAGATGCAATTTCCGGAACCGCATCTTTCTGCCCCTGTTCTATTTTCTTTAAAAAGTCCTCTGAGGGGTAGAAAAAAATATTCCTAAGGCAGAGAGTTTTCTCATTCTGCTCACTCCTGGAGATAGTCTCTTTAACTTTGGGTCCAAATAGGGTAGATTCTTCAAAGAAGGCACTGAAGAAGGATGCCTTGGAGGGCTCCACAAAGGCGCATACAGGTATGTCTCCTGAAGGTAATGTCTGAGCCTGCCTCTTTCAAAACATCTTCCATAGCATGTAAAATTCAGATGCATGGAGGCATCTGACAGGGATGGAAGGGTTGCTAGTTGCAAAGTGACGGTGTTTGTATTCTCCACCAACAAGGACCCTGGCAACAACTGGGTAAGCTCCTTCATCAAATCCCTCTTGAACCTTATGAAGTGTGCCAGCTAATTCAGCAACCATTCAGCAAAAGTTGCTGAAGCAAAAATTCACTTCCTTATTCTGTCCAGGGCCCTACACTCTCTGTTCAGATGATGAACAGACGGCCTTTCCTCAATAAGTTCCTTTTTGATGGTTGCCACAATGACCATGACATCAACCAAGGGATCCCTGCTTCAATGGGCATGATCTTTGGGTGCAACTAGGTACTTGTCTGGCTTTCTAGGAATAGGTGCTATGGTATCTGGATCCTACCATGCCCAACAGAAAATGAGGTCTACCACTTCATCTGGTGGATGTACCATCCAGGAAGTAGCTCAGCCAGTTCCAAAGACCAGAAGAAACAATGACTCCTCCTGGGAAGGGGCTTCAGAAGACCAACCACTTTTCTTCCTCAGAAGCTTGAGATTTTCTCTAAATCAGACATCCTTAAGGGGTGACGTAGGGAACCCCTCCACTTCAGTGTCTTTGGTTAAAGATTCCTGCAGAGAATCAATGTATCTGCTCTTGCACTTATGCTTCCAGGGAACATCCTTGTGCAGATGATCTGGGGAAGACCCGAAAGTGTATGGGGAATCTTGCAACTTGACTGTCTCAAGTCTGGAACAGATCAGCTGCCCTGATGGAACAGAATGAGCAGACTCCGGACCCAGGGCAGACAGTTGTGGAGGAGAAGGACCTGGGAAGTAAGGATGTCCTATCTCCAATCATGTGGAGAGCTCTCTCCACTGCCTCAAATGCAGAGGCTGATGGAGAACCCAGGACCACTTCAGAAGGGGCTGAACCAACTTGCCTGGAGAAATCCAAGACTTCCCCACGATCCTCCCTTGATGCAGAAGTCAAAGCCAAACTGTACAGCACCAAAGTCTTGAGGGGAAGGGACAGCTCCAAAAGCCTCGGAGTCAAACCCCTTCCCCCAGACACGGACAAATCTATAGATCCATGATCCTTCCAGCTCCAACAATTTCAGCACCTGTTGGATTAGAGAAGATGTAGAAGTTGACGAATGCCAAGCCTTTAGATCTCACTCAATCCCTTAATTCTCAGATCTAGAATCTCCAAAGCTGAGACATGGATCGGTACAAGAGTTACTATGGGTGTTTTGGTTGGCCCAAAGCTTATTGGTTAAATGGAAGATGGAGACAAAAATACTCTCAACTGAGTCCTGAGAAACTTGCTCATCATCCTGTCCACATCTGCTTCGGTCAGGCTTGTCCTGAGAAATTTGCTCATCATCCTGTCCACATCTGCTTTGGTCAGGCTCCTGGTAGACCTGAAGGATGAGGAGGTAGATGGGGATCTAGAAGCTCTAGGGGAGTTTCTTGAAAAAATGGAGAGTGTAGCCTTGATGAAACTGGCTCCAGAGAGAACAGAGGTTTGTCTATGGGAAGGAGTCTTGGCAGAAAATAATGTCAGATCTGAAGAGGTAGACAGATCTGTGTTCTTGGATACTTTGAATAGTGGAGCCAAAGCTGTCTCTGAGTGACAACAGCAGTCAGGAGAATGCTTCCTTGATTCCCTTTGGCTTTTCTTTGAACTTGTCTCTTTTGTCTCCCTGAGATTTTTTTCTTCAGTTTCTTTGAGAAGGGGGAAGCTCTAAGCACTGGAGAAGAGGAGGAAGATGGTAAACCCGTAAGCACTAATTTGTTCCTGCACTCAACCAAGGCTCTGTGGTTGAAGCCAGAATAAAATTCACACTTAGCCTCAAGATGTACTGCCCCAATGCAGAGTTAGTTATCTTGTACTCACAAGATGAGCATTTTTTAAAACTCAGAGACTTATCCAACATAATAACAGCAGTAAAACAAACACAATCCTGAAAAGAAAACTTTAATAACAGTAATAATACTGCAGGAGCAGTTCAAGACAAAAATACCAGCAATGATAATTAAGGTATTCTCAACAATTTGGGAAAGAAAATACCAAAAATGGTACAAAAGATTACTAGAGAATTAACAGAAGAAGAAAAGAAGAAAGAATGGAAAGGTATAAAGTCTGTAGTAAAACAAAACAGCACTGATAACAATGGGCACAGTATTTTTTCATATAAGGGGTGGCGTAAGCCACAAAAATTTGGGCTAGGCTTATAAATGCCTTAGGGCAGATAGCCTAGTATAAACCTATGAACCTATGAACCTATATATATATATATATATATATATATATATATATATATATATATATATATATATATATATATTTTAACCAGAGGAGGTACGAGTAAAAAGGAAGAGGTCAGAATCTCTGAAAGGAAAGAAATAGTGCCAAAAATAGAACATCACTTATCCCCTAAGAACTTGAGCCATGTTACCATGTCTGGTCACTGGAAGTTATAAACAAGATCTAGACTAATCTGGGGCTTGAGAGAGGATTATGGGTAAGGTAAGAAGCTTGAGTATGGAGCCAAAGTCTGAGAAGTGGCCAAAGCCAGATCCAAGGTTGGATCTGAAACCCAATGGTAGAGGAATGCTTGAAAACGCCAGTATCAGATAAACATTTAGCCTTTTTCTAAGTATCTTTTCCATAACGTTCCTTGCTATCAAGGTCAGAATTATGATTATATGGTTTCCCAGGTTAGTTATAGCTTCACATTGAGACTATACCCCACATAGTCTTTTTCCAGTCCTTTAGAATTTCAAATTTGCTCAGTGACTGCTGAAAAAGTTCAATCAAGAGATTTGTAATTACTCCAAAAAGGTTCTTTAAGATCCTTTTAGAATATGTGTCAGGACCCTGTGCAGAGACACTATTGGCCTGGGGAACATATATGACTAGGGCAGAAGCCTCTCATTTTTGGTAGGTATGATGCCCAGTATTTTTTTCTTGTAATGGTGAAATGAATCCTTCTTCCTCCAGTACCTCCACTATTTCATTTTCAGTCCTCTATCTGAATGTAGGAATGTTTTATTATGCCTCTGGGAAAAATGGTCCCATCAGCACAACTCTCTTTTTCCTGCCTCAAGACCTTATCCGTTCTTTTACCTGTTCTCTTTTTTCATCCAGTGGTTGATACATTGTATCTAACTACCGGCATTCACCCTTTTTTCTCTCTCCCTAATCTGACTGCTAGGCTGCTGACTTTGGAACCGGAAGGTCTTAAAAATTGCTCTCCTTTCCTCTGCTCCCTTATCTTGAAGTACATCACAGTTTATACTCTGCCTAATGTAGAATGTTACCCATCCCCAGTCTTGCTATTTCTGTCCTGTCTGAAATGCTGATATCTTGAGATAGTACAGTTGTGTACACCTACCATAAATGTAGATGTTCGAGTGTCTTCACTGTTGCAGTCATAACTGTAGGGTGCTCCTGCCGGCAGGCAGCCCGAGGTCGGCCAGAATCCCAAAGTCTGGGTCCAGCGTCGGCTGTAAAAGCCAGTATCCTGACGTCAGTACGCCTTGGTACATAGCCCTCAGCCGACGCCATCTTCTCCAGCCTTTCTTGCCCTAGATGTCAGAATACCTCCAATAAATCAAAAATGAATCCAACAAAGGAAACACAAATACACCACAAAAAGGAAAAGAGGGGATAGGAGGGAGGAAACCCGACTGCAACAGTGAAGACACTCGAACATCTACATTTATGGTAGGTGTACACAACTGTACTATGTTCTTCGTGTTTCACTGTTGCAGTCATAACTGTAGGGTGGAATCCCAAAGCAGTGTAGAGAGGGAGGAGGCTTTAGATAGAAGAAGGAGGCAAGAATACCCTGCAAGACAGCAGAGGCAAAGCCTGCCCTAGACTTAGAAAACAAAGGGAGATTGTAGTGCTTGGAAAAAGTATGCACTGAACTCCAAGTGGCAGCTTCAAGATATCCTTGGTAGGTACTCCTCTGAGAAAAGCTGTAGAAGTAGCAGCTGCTCTAGTAGAATGACTTCTAATGGTTCCAGGAAACTGTTTACCATGATGAGTGTAACAAAATCTGATCCCATAAGCAATCCATTTGGAAATGGTTTGTTTAGAAATAGGTTTTCCAAGTGAACTGGAGGCAAAGGAAACAAACAGTTGGTTAGACTTTCTGAAATCTTTAGTCTTGTCCAAGTAAAATCTTAACTGCCTGTGCACATCCAATGAATGCAAAATCCTTTCCCCTTTATTTTGAGGATTTGGAAAGAAAGTAGGAAGGTGAATTGTCTGATTCAAGGCCACTTTCGAAATCACCTTAGGCATGAAAGTAGGATTGGTCCTCAAGGATACTCTGTCCTGATGGAAAATAAGGTAAGGTTCCACAGCCATAAGAGCTTGCAACTCTGAGACCCTTCTGGCAGAGGTCAAAGCTAACAAAAGAACAGTCTTCCAAGATAGAAACTTAATATCAGAAGAAGCAGCAGGCTCAAAAGGAGGCAAAGTAAGTTTTTCTAAAACATAATTAAGATCCCAGGCAGGGACCGGAGGGGTCCTCGGAGGCCGCAAATTCTTAGCCCCCCTCAAAAACTGCTTCACCAAAGGATGTGAAAAAACAGGAGGATCAGAACTGAAATGCGCAGAGATAGCAGAAGCATGAATCTTAATGGAAGAAAATGAAAGACCCTTAGATAAAAGCTCCGAAAGGTAAAGCAAAATAGAGGAAAGATCAGGAACCTGAGGATCAGAACCTCGGTCCTGCATCCAAATAGAAAACCTCTTCCATTTAGAGGCATAAGATTTCCTAGTGCTAGGCCGTCTAGCTTCCAAAAGAACATCCAAAACTTGTTTGGGAAGACTAGAGGCAATCAAATTCCTTTGAAGAGCCAAGCTGCCAAGCAAAGGGTCTTGAGGTTGGAATGTAGCAACTGACCCTGATGCTGGGACAGAAGCGAAGGGTTCAGTGGAAGAATCCAAGGAGGTCCCGAGAACAGGAGTTTTAGAGTCGGATACCAAAACTGTCGAGGCCAATTTGGAGCAATCAAAATGAGGAACTTGGGCTTGTCCTGCTTTATCTTCAGTAGTACCCGAGGCAGTAGAGGAAGAGGAGGGAAGGCATATGCAAACAGACTTCTCCAACTGAAAGACAGGGCATCCACTCTCCATGCTGTTTTGTGGAAGGACCTGGTGCAAAAGCGAGGCAGCTGATGATTGAGATGGGATGCGAACAGATCTATCTGGGGACATCCCCAAACTGCAGCAATCCTTTTGAACAAGTTGGTGTCTAGCATCCATTCGTGAGGATCTGAAATGTTTCTGCTCAGGCTGTCTGCTAAAAGATTTTGTTTCCCTGGAATGAATTGAGCCTGGAGATGCAGATTCAAATTTAGAGCTGTGTCCCATAAACTCATAGCCAGTCTGCGAAGGGGGTAAGAATGAGATCCCCCCTGCTTGTTGATGTACCACATGACCGTGGTGTTGTCTGTCTTGAATTAGCAGAGGCCCTGGTTGTAAAAGGTGCTTGAAGGCCAAAGGGCATTTTGAACTGCCAACATCTCCTTCAGATTGATGTGCCAGTGAAGATGGTCCTTTGTCCAGGTTCCTTGCTGGCAATTGTCTAGAAAATGTGCTCCCCAAGCATAATCCGAGGCGTCCGTGGTTAGGATTTGAGTAGGTTGAGGGAGACGAAAAGGTTTTCCTTCATTTAAAATGCATGCCCTGGACCACCAGAGGAATTCCTTCTGGAGGCAGGGGATCAGAGGAATCAGAATATCCAGATCGTGATAATGCTGTGACCATACACTTTTCAGATACTATTGAAGCTTTCTCATGTGAAGCCTTGCGTTTGGAATCAACAGAATGCAGGAAGCCATGTAGCCCAGAGCCTGCAGGAATTTCCTTGCAGTGAGCTGAGATAGAGTTGCCAAGGTGTTGAAAGTAGAAGCCAGCTGAGTTTGTTTTTCTGGAGTGAGGTAGGCCCTTTGTAAGGTTGTGTTTAAGAGGGCTCCCAAGAATACCATTTGTTGAGAAGGGATTAAATGTGACTTTTTTATGTTCACTGAGAATCCCAGTAAGAGGAGAAGGCGTTGTACGAAGCCTAGCTGTTGAAGCAGAAGCTCTTTGCTGTCTGCCTGAATAAGGCAGTCGTCCAAATAGGGGTAAATCTGAATCCCTGAAGTCTGCAGTAAGCCACTACTGGTGCCAGGCACTTGGTGAAGACTCTGGGCGCAGTAGATAAACCAAAGGGCAGAACAGAGAATTGAAAGTGCCTCGAACCTGCCTTGAACCTGAGGAATTTCCTGCGTTCTTGTCTGATAGGGATATGCAAATAGGCTTCCTTTAAGTCCAATGTCACCATCCAGGCGTCCTGAGAGAGCATTGGAAGTAACTGTTGCAGAGTGAGCATCTTGAACTTTGGAATTTCCAAAAAGGTGTTTAACACAGAAAGGTCCAGAATAGGTCTCCAAGAGTTTTGTTTTCTGGGAACCAGAAACAGCCTTGAATAAAATCCTTTTCCCATTTCCAAGAGTGGAACAGGCTCTATGGCTCTCATGGCCAGAAGAGCATCCACTTGAGTTAAGGCCTCTGACCATTGAAGTTTTGGCAGATCTGGCCAACCGTGAGTCCTTGGCAAAGTGTGAAAGTGGAACTTGTAACCTTTTAAAATCACATCCAATACCCATTTGTCCTGGGTAATATGAGTCCAATTCCTGTAAAAAAAAGACAGTTTTCCTCCGAGAGGGGCGTCCAGGTAAAGAGGTCCTGAAGCCCAACCGAGAGAGTCATTGAGTCTGTTTTCTTTGAGATTGGGATCTGTCTTCTCCCCTTCTAGGTGAAGAAGCAGTCCATTGTCTAGATCTGTACGAGGTCTGGCCTTGACCACGGCCTCTGGAGCGTCTATATCTTCCCCTTTGAGGCCTGTCAGACGTGGGAAAGGATCAATTGTTAGTGGGCCAATTCCTGGAAAATCTAGGAGGCTGAACCTGCAAGAAATCTTTTACAGTCTGCATGGAATTTGCCTTTTCTTCCATCTTTTTAATAACTTCCTCAGCCTTAGAACCAAAAAGAACATCATGTTGAACAGGGGCATCTAATAATTTAGCCTTAACCTGTTCAGGCAAACTTTGTTCACGAAGCCAGGCATGTCTCCTAATCACAATACCAGAGGCAGCAGCCCTGCAGGAAGCATCCAAGGCATCAAAACCACAATGTAAACTATGCTTGTTAACCTGTTCAGTAGCATGCAAAACATCCTGAAGTTCCTTATCCTCTGCACAAGCAGGTACGGAAGCAAGCTTTTGCTTTAAAACAGACAAAAGAAATTGCTGGTATTTAAACATATGAAACTGGCAATTCAATGCCCTCACAGAAAGGGTAGCAGAAGTATATACCTTTTTGCCCCACCTGTCTAAAGCACGAGAATCCTTCTCAGAGGGAATAGGATTTTTAGAAGTAGCAACCTTAGCAGCCTTAGAACCCTGAGAAATAGCTTCAGGGTCTGCAGAAGGATTTTTAAATAGAAATAAATGAGAGTCAGGAACCCTATAAAATCTATCAGGCTTAGAAGGAGCAGGAGGCATGGAATCAGGATTCAAATTAGCCTCAGAAAAAGCATCATCCACAATGTCCAAAACAGGAGGGATAGCTAAAGGCCTATGCTGCGGAAGAAGAAGAAATTCTCTAAGCCTCTTTTTGGAAGCAGAATATTCCTGTCCTTCCCAATGAAAATGTTCCCTCATCTCATGCAAGGTTTCCCCCAAAAGAAAAATCCTCAGGCGGAGAGGCCGAGGGCAAAGATTCCTCAGCATCCGAATCCTCATAAGGGGAAGGAATAGTCCTGATCAGAGGAAGAAACAGAAGAGACAGAGGCCTGGTCAGAAGAATCCAGAGTAACATCCTGTCGAGGCCTTTTCTCAGGAGGGTGAGAACCCTAATCATTGTAAGCAAGTCTTCAGCCATCCTCAATAATTGTTTTGTGTCTTGGGAGTGGATTCAGAGGCAGCTTGAGCTGAAACTTAAGACTTAGAAGGAGTCTTTGTCTTTGCCTTTGCCATTGAAATAGTAATGTGAGTAGGCCTGAAAACCCCCACAGAAGCCGGTACCTGCACAGCGGTTCCGGACCCATCTGAAGGAGCGGCGTCCGAAGGTCCTGCAGCAGTTAAAATAGTGGGCCTTGATGGCTCCCCATGGGAGTCCGTATCGACCATCGGTTCAGAAGCGGCGGACGACAGGGGCTGCAAAAGTGCCTCACTGGCGACAGCCGAACGGACGCTGGCTCCAGCTGCAACGAGTCCTGTTTGGACCTCGGAGGCCTGTCTTTATCTTTGCTTCTTTTGAACTCTGGTAGTATCCGTCGACATTCTGTAATTGAAGCGTCTGCCAAAATAATTTAAAGCCCAGTCGTACCTGCGTTTGATAGTACGAGAGTTGAACCTGGCACAGAACCGACAACAAGAAACGTCGTGGTCAGGGCCTAAGCAAGGTAGACAGTAAGAGTGGAAATCTTTATGAGGTATTTGTTTCCCACACGCTATACAATTATTAACTTTTTCTGACATCGGAGGAACAAGAAAAAGATTCCCCAACGGGGTACTTAGCTTTGAGAAGAGAAGTAACAACTTCGGACCGACAACAACCAAGAATGCTGTTCGAAAATCGCCAACCAACGTTTTGCGAGCTGCTTTCCACCGCACGGCAAGAAAGACTGGAGAAGATGGCGTCGGCTGAGGGCTATGTACCAAGGCGTACTGACGTCAGGATACTGGCTTTTACAGCCGACGCCGGACCCAGACTTTGGGATTCTGGCCGACCTCGGGCTGCCTGCCGGCAGGAGCACCCTACAGTTATGACTGCAACAGTGAAACACGAAGAACATCTTCATATCCCAGTTTCTTGCTTCATTCATTTACCCATATTTTTGTCACACCCACTATGTCAACTTCCTCCTCCTCTTGTATCACTGTCTGAAGGTTGTATGTTTTCTGGCCTAAAGTCCTTGTACTGCTTACCACTACCCTTCACCGGCTCCTGACAATCTTATTTGTGCTGCTTTTCTGCTGTTTCTACTCAGTTCATACTTCTAAACTACTAACTCATACTTTGCATCTCAGTCTTTTTTCATCTGTACTTATCTAGTGTATGTTCTGTCTTCCCTTATGATTCCTATACCATCCTGCCTGTTGCTATCTTTGTTCACATTGTGCCTTCTGCTGCTTGTAGCATTCTCTAATAGTCTCACCCCACCTCATTCCATAGCAGTTTAACAGCTTAATCATTTTGATATACTTCTCTGTTCTGCTTTTAACAAGCCTGTCTCACTCAAACAGAAATCAAGTCCATCACAGATACAGAAGTTCTCTCCTTGCCGTGCCTCTCTCTTCAGACACCCACTAGTCCAAATCCCTGTTCTTTAGTCATTTTCTGAGCCAAACATGGTAGTCATGGATCTTATGCTTCTTTGCTTTTGGCACTGAAATCAATTTCCAAAAAGTCAGTGCACACCCAACTCTTTGTGTGTCCTAATTCCCTTATTTACTTTTCACTGGGCCTTTTTTGTAGTTCCATCAGCCAAGTCGTTGTTACCATTGTGAAGATTGAGTTTAGACAGATGAAGGCTGCCAGCCTAGCCAGATAGAAATTTGGAGATAATTCTGTTATCTGTAAATATTAGGGTAAAACACAGGCTTGTTGTCTTAAATGGTAAAAATAATGTTACATGTGGAACTGGAAAAAAAATGTAACAACAGTGCAATCTACTGACCAAGTAAAGCATGTTGTGACCCTTTGATCTAAACATGGCTCTGGCCAGTCTAGATGAAAGAATTTTTGCTATTGTTTTAAGGCCAGAGTTAATGGCCAGAATTTGCATGTATAAATGGCCTTTATTACTCTGGTTTCTGCCCAGAGGTGAAGAATGTAAATGTAGTTTCTGTTAGCCTTGAAACCCAGGGAAGTGTGAACAATGATGTAATGTTAACCAAGAATGTGATTTAAAAAAAAGGGAATCAGACAGCATTAAGCATTTTTGTCTTGACCATCCAACTCATCAGCACTCTTCCTTTGTCTATATGTAAGTTATTTTGGAATTGTGTTTTCTCTTAGAAATAGCTAGAAACTAGAAAGATTAGACTAAGTGGTTTTCTGTGATGTCAGAACTGTACTACTGAATTATTTTAAGTATTTCTCTGTGATCTCTGAACTCTTGACTAGCACTGTGTAGTAAAAAGTAATGTCTTGTGTTTTCACTATTTGTTATTAAATATTTTAAACCCTTTCAATGGTGGCTGTTATTGTAGAGATAATTTAAGCTCTTTAGAGTACTTGCATGCCTTTGGTAAAATTGTACAAAGCCACTCTAATAGCTTTAGCCATGGGCTATACTACCAATTGGATAATAATATTGCAATGTAATAATTGGACACCCTTTTAAGAACCTTTGAGTAGCTGATAAATATTAGTGGGTGGTGGCAGCTGGTACTACTGTATAGTCTGGGAAAAAGGGGCACAGCTGGATAACCTGTGCCAGTCTTTCCCAGTGGTGTCTGTGTAGTTGTATAAACTCTTCTCAAAGTGTCTGTGTGTGTGTGTGTGTGTGTGTGTGTGTGTGTGTGTGTGTGTGTGTGTGTGTGTGTGTGTGTGTGTGTGTGTGTGTGAGCTACCTGGGCAGGGATACAAAGCACTGGTTGGACAGACAGGGTACTGGAGGTTTTAGCTTGCCCACCTAGGCTGAGAACTGGACCCTATAGCTGTGCCAGTGGAGAGTCTTATTGGGGAACTGGAGAGCGAGGGAGCGACCAGCCTCAGACTGACTGTGCTCTCTGTGTGCTCTTAAGGGAAACTTTTAGTTATGTACTTACCATAACTTTAGATGTATGGGATCCATCTCGCCTACATTCATAACTGATGGGTTCGGAGCCAATCCGTCGGCTCCGACTCGGCCAGTATACACTAGAAAGAAGTCTCTCATTGGCTGGGCTACCCCTTATCCCAGAATGCACCACGCCTGCTTCCCCAGATCTTGTTTGTTCGCTTTCATACATGCATACAGGTACAGAAACACATACCAATAACTGTAACCAACTGGAGCCCTTCCAGAGGAGAGCTTAGCAAGATCAATATTTCCTCCAAATCCAAAAGGTAGGGGGAAGGAGGGTGGGTATGTATGAATGTAGGCGAGATGGATCCCATACATCTAAAGTTATGGTAAGTACGTAACTAAAAGATGTAATGGGATCCTATCTCGCCTACATTCATAACTGATGGGACAGCGTCCCTAGCACCTAAAACCCCAGGTGGCTCACTGGAACACACTCCTGAGAACTGCAGAACCAAATGAAGCTCTGCCTTGGGAAGCCACATCAACCTTGTAATGAGAAATGAAGGTGTGCGGAGAAGACCAAGTAGCAGCCGCACAAATATCATCTATTGAAACTTTGGAGTGAAAAGCTACAGAGGTGGCCATAGCCCTGGTAGAATGAGCTTTGAGTGGGAAAGGCAACTCTCTGCCTGACTGGGAATAAATGAAAGAGATGCAATCCTTAATCCATTTGGCAATGGTGGTTTTGGCAACTGGTAGACCTAACCTATTCTCCGCAAAGGACACAAACAGTTGGTTAGATTTTCGTGTCTGAGTGGTCCTATCTAAGTAAAAACGCAGTTGCCTGTGAACATCCAACTGGTGGAAGGTATATTCTGCTCTATTAGAGAAATTTGGAAAGAAAACTGGGAGCTCCAATGATTCCTGAAAGCATAAAGGGGATGCTACCTTAGTCAAAAAGGATGGATTCAATCTAAGGGAAACTCTGTCTTTGTGAAAAATCAGATAAGGAGGGGAAGAACAGAGAGCCTGAAGCTCTGACACCCGCTTAGCAGAAGTTATTGCCACTAGAAAGGCAGTTTTCCATGACAGAAATTTTATATCACAAGAGGCTGCTGGCTTAAAGGGACAGGCAGTTAAAGAGGCCAGAACCAAATTTAAGTCCCAAGGGGGCACAGGATGAGCCATAGGAGGCCTGAGGAGCCAGGCTCCCTTAAGAAAGGACTTGCAAAGTCTGTTAGCCATTAATGAAGGCTCTATAGCAACATGAAAATTAGATATAGCCACCAGTTGAACTTTAATTGTGGAGACTGAAGAGCCTGAATGAAACAATGAAGCCAGAAATTCCAAGACCTGCGGAACTGGAGCCGTAAGAGGATCAATGCCTCGCTGCTGGGCCCAACAAACAAACCTTTTCCATTTGCTGGAATACAGCTTAACGGTGGACGCCTTGTGGGAAGAGGACAAGATGTGCATCACTTCTGAAGAAAGAGAGAGATCTCTAACTAAGGATGGAAGTGGAGTAACCAAGCAGCCAGTCGCAACGAATGGAGGGACGGATGAGAGTGTCCCGACTGATGAGACAACAGGTCCGGCACTGGGTCCAGAATCCAGGGACCCTGTACCTCATACTTCTGAAGGAATGGGAACCAAACCTGACGGGGCCAATGTGGGGCGACCAAAATCATGTGGCACCCGACATGAAGAGCCTTCTGAATCACCCTCGGAAGAAGGGGAATTGGGGGGAAGGCATAAAGCAGACCCGGGGACTAATTGTGGGCTAGAGCATCCCTGGGAGACTGCCCCTGAGAGGGAGCCAGAGTGAAGAACTCTCTGCACTTCGCATTGTTGGGGCTGGCGAACAAGTCGCAACAAGGGAGACCCCATTTGGCGAAGATCTGCGCAGCCACTCTGTTGTTGAGGGACCACTCGTGGGGCAACAGGAGAGTCCTGCTGAGCCTGTCTGCAATCACATTGGCTTTTCCCGGAATGTGCGTGGCTACTAAGAAACGTCGAGAGGCTATGGCCCAGCGCCATACTCTCATGGCCTCCCTGCAAAGGGGGTAGGACCTGGTTCCGCCCTGCTTGTTTATGTGCCAAACTACCGACATGTTGTCGGATAGAATCGCAATAGTACCTTGGGGAAGAGCAAGATGAAGTGCTTGTAAAACCAGAAGCACCGCTCTCATTTCCAGGATATTGATGTGAAGGTGCGCTTCGCAATCCTGCCAAGTGCCTTGGACAGACCTGTCCAGATAATGACCCCCCCCACCCTATCTGGGAGGCGTCCGTGGTCACTGTGGCAACAGGGGGCTGAAGGGTGAAAGGACACCCCCGCTACAGTTTGGACCGACATAGCCACCAATGGAGGTCCCGACGACAACTGTCCGTAATCAGAACCGGGTGGTTCAGGGGAAGTTCTTGGTACGACCATTGAACTGATAATAGCCATTGCAGCACCCGCATGTGCAGCCTGGCTAACGGTACTAAGAGGATAGTTGCAGCCATCGTGCCCAATAACTGAAGAATCTGACTGGCAGGAACTCAAGATTTGGGTAACAAAATTAGAACCTGTGACTGTAGAACCTGAATTCTTTCTGATGGCAAAAATGCCCGCATCCTTTTTGTGTCTAACTCTGCGCCTATAAAGGTGATACGCTGAGATGGCCGCAGCACAGATTTTTTTCCAATTGAAAGAAATTCCCACCGACAGACCCAAAGTTACTGTGGCCATCAGCGCTCGAATCAGTAGATGCTTGGAGGTGGCAGTGAGGAGCCAGTCATTGAGATAGGGAAACACTTGGAATCTTAGTCTTCTCAAGTGAGCTGTCACCACTGCCAGACACTTGGTAAACACCCTGGGGGCTGTGGTGAGACCAAAGGGCAGTGCACGAAACTGGAAACGACTGGTTCCTAGGTGGAAGCGTAAATGACTCCTGGACTCTTGATGTATCAAAATGTGATAGTAAGCGTCCTTGAGGTCTATGGAGCACATCCAGACATCCTTCTCCAATAACGGGAGAATGGACTGAAGGGTGACCATCCGGAACTTGGACTTCTTTACAAAACTATTTAAAGAGCTTAGGTCCAAAATGGGCCTTACATCCCCTGTCTTTTTTGGCACCAAAAATAATCTTGAGTAAGTTCCTGATCCGATCTGGTCGGCGGGGACGGGCTGGATGACCCCTTTGCTTAGCAGCTTTGAAACTTCTACAGCTGCTAGATCCCGTTGACTGGGTGGCACTTCCGGGATTCTCCTTGTAGGAGGAGGGGGCTTGAAAAGGGGGATGAGGTAGCCTCCGGTTACAATGCGAAGCACCCACTGATCCTTGGTTATAGATTCCCAAGCTTGTGGGTGTTTCGCAAAACGACCCCTGACTGGCTCCGGAGAAGAACAGCCGGGCCACATCCTAGGGATGTTGAGGGTAGGAGGAACCACGAAAGGAGCCATGGTCTCCAGAGTTACGGGGGCCTCTGCCACCTCTAGGGCGGCGTCTTCCTGAATCCCCCCCGCCTCTGGAGGGGGGATCACTCGGTGGAGTAGAGAAGAACTTTTGGGATTTCTTGAACCACATTTTCCCTCCTCTCTGGGCCTTGGGATAAGGTCTAGAGGGAGCGGAAAAACGGGCCCCAAAGGCAGTCAAGGTCTTGCCCTCCTGCTCGCACCAAGTAAGTGTGTCCTTCACCTTGGGTCCAAACAAAGAAGACCCATCGAAGGGGGCATCGGTGAAGGAAGACTTAAAGGCCTCCACGAGTGGACACAAGCGTAACCAGGCTTGTCTCCTAACAGCCACTCTTGTGCCCGCTGTTCTACTCACCCCTTCGGCTGCATAGGAAATGAGCCTCATGGATGAGTTAACAATAGAAGATAGGGTAGTCATCTGGGCGCCTACGGTCTGTGCTCATGCCTCAGGAAGGTTACCCGCAACAGACTCTCCTAACTCCTTGAGGAGGTCCCTTTGGAGCCTTGTAAAATGACAGAGATAGTTCAGCGACCGCAGGGTAAAGGTCGCTGAAGAAAGGGTACGCTTCCCGTACCTATCCATGCTCCTAGAGTCCTTGTTAAGAGGATGAATAGACGTTGAAGCCTCTGCCACGTCCTGCTGAGTGGCAGATGCCACCACCATAGCATCAACTGCAACGCCCTTAGTGAGGAATTCCTTCTGGGGAGGGGCCGAAAGAAACTTATTAGGCCTGGCAGGCACCGGTTCCGCTGTATCAGGATGTTCCCACACCCTCCGAGAGATTAGATCTAATAACTCATCGAAGGGTGGAGACACCCAGGAGGAGGAGGGCTGGGCCCCGAAGGCCTTGAGGAAGACTGACTCCTCAGCGGTAGGGGCTTTGGATTGCCAATCGCCTCTCTGTCTCAAGATCTCAAGGATATCCAAGAAGGAGACGTCATCCAAGGATGATTTAGGGGACCCCTCCGCATCATCGAGGTCAGTATCTGAAGTGACGGATTCATCTTGGGAATCAACGTGCTTCCTCTTACACAGTTTCTTCCTTAGGGGTTCATCCAAAGCAGATTCAGAAGGACCCCCCCCGGAAGAAGGGAACCCTCTAAGGGGGGTATCCTCAGGCCCCGGGGCCCCACTGTCATGGGAAAGAATGTCTCCAGAGGCACCAGTACCCAAAACTTGGGACGGTGAGGTAGAAAACTGCTGAACTGGCAAGGTCATGGCCAGCGCATTCCTCATGGCCTCAAAAGCAGGACCTCCAGACTCTGCAGAGGGCACTTGCTGAGAGACCACGGCGGTACCGGGAATACCTGCGGCCGATGCTCCGAGGGGAAGACTGGGCATTGAAGAGGCGAGCTCCACAGTGTTGCCCTCGGCCCCCGCCGAGGAAGATCCGGTACCAAACCCTGACACCGAGGACAGGGTATGAATGAAGGTTGGAGCAGAAAAACTCTGAGGGGGTCCCTGCTCCGACTGGACAATTCCGCTGCGTTCTACCTGCACTGACTCCAACGGCTCCAAGGGGGTCGGAGGAGGAATCAAATGCATGGAATGTGGAATCGGCTCTGAAACCGAGTGGGATGGAACCGAGATCATTTTGGTAAAAACTGGGGACTGGAACAGCCTCTGGATAACCCTATCCAAATCCGAATCCGACAACCTAGAGGATTTGGAGGAAACAGACTGAGGCCGAGAAGACTTCTGCCTCGGCTCCGATAAAGCAGGGGATCGGCTCCGAAAGGGTTCCAGTACTATCGGACCCGAGACCGGAACCATTTGTAACAGTGTCGGCGCCAAAGGAGGCTCCGGGGCCGAGGGGGAAGAGTCTGAGCTGCACACCTCCAACGGCTCCGAGACCAAAGGAGCCGAAGTAGGTGATTGGCCTCTCGATGCACTAACCTGCGCTCCGACACCAATGGAGCTGAGGGAAGAAGCACCGAGGCAGACCCTTCAGCCATCGGCTCCGAAGCCATTGGAGCCAAGGAAGAAGAAGTCGATCCATGTTTCTTAACTGTCGGGTCCGACGGACTGGTCGGAGCCGACGATCTATGCTTCTTGGATGTTGGGCCCGATGGACTGGTCGGAGCCGACGATCTCTTCTTTTTAGAAGCTGGAGATGAAGCCAACGCTTCCTCAAATGAAGGCTTAATCAGACCCCTAAGTATCAGCTTGTTTTTTCTTTCCTGGAGAACCCTGGAAGAAAAAGCGTGACACACACTGCAAGTATCCTGTAGATGTTTAGGCCCTAAACAGTACACGCAGATAGCATGGCTGTCTGTAATAGACATTTTATAATTACATTTTGCACACTTTTTGAACCCTGATTTCTGCTCCTTAGACATTTTGAGCACAGTAGAAAAACAGGTAACAGATAGAAAACACAGGTAGACTAATATATGGGCTAAAGCCCTCTAACTTAAACGGGCTTAGCCCGATACAACAGGTCAAATACACAGAAGTAAGGTAATACGTGGGCTAAAGCCCTCTAACTTAAACGGGCTTAGCCCGAAAACTATTTCAGTCACACAACAAGAAAAATATACATAAACACACAATAAGGGCAAAGGCCCTCTAACTCAAATGGACCTTGCCCAGTACACTAGAAGCACGAAAAAAAATTAAATCTGACTTTACACAAAAACTGACCACAAACACTCACAAAGCTGTTAAAACAGCTGTTTGTTTAAAAGCTGACAGAAACCCTAGCCAAAAAGACCAAAAGGTCAAGAAAATACACTTAGCTCCAGCCAAGTCGAGACCACGTCCGGCTTGAAAAGCGGCAAACGAGATCTGGGGAAGCAGGCGTGGTGCATTCTGGGATAAGGGGTAGTCCAGCCAATGAGATACTTCGTTCTAGTGTATAGTGGCCGAGTCGGAGTTGACGGATCGGCTCCGAACCCATCAGTTATGAATGTAGGCGAGATAGGATCCCATTACATCTGCACTTTACTGTGTGTATTTGTTATCCTTTCCTCCTATATGAGACGCCCCTCACTGGTGTTAGTGGTGAGGACTGAGGCTCCTTGATTGCTGTAACAGGGCACGGGCATCACATATTAATTGCTTGGCAGTGGTGGGATATCCACACCACATATTAACTGGTTGGCAAATACTAATTGGCTTGTAGTGGTATAGGTAGAGTGAATTCCTGTAGCTGGTGTACAGTGAGCTCTGAAGGTGTTTTTACTCCATATCAGCCATGCAGTGAATACTCAGTGTTCAGATCACAATTGTTTTATTTCTTTTGTTAGCTTAGTTTGTCAGGGTGAGCAGGCAGCATGTCAGCAGAGGAGAATGGAAAGTTGACAAGGAGCCAGCTGGTGGAGATGTGCCAGGCTAGGGGAATGGTGCATGGAAACCTGACTATGGCAGACTTGATTGCAGCCTTGGTTACAGCAGCATCAGAAAACAGCAACCAGGAGGACAATCAGACTAGGAGTGGAGATATCATACCCTTGGAGAATGGACAGCTCAACCTTTCTGCAGAGGACTTAAAAATCCATCTGGAGCTAAAGAAACTTGAGTTGGAGGCCAGGCATGTGGAAATAGAAGCAGCTGAGAGACTGAGGCGTCTAGAGAGTGAGGACAATGAGAGACTGAGACGTTTGCAGACTGAGGAGAATGAGAAACTGCTTCACCTGGAAGCTGAGGAAAATGAGAGGCAGAGGCAGCATGAGAAGGAGATGATGACTCTTCACCAGAGTCATGGAGGTAATGGGGAATGGAGTAACTGGATACCAGAAGCACAACAGGTCAGTAAATTTCTTCTGCAGTTTAAAGAGGGGGATCATTTTGATAGTTTCATTCATATGTTTGAGAAGGTATGCAAACAGTATGGTGTTGACCAAAGGCTGTGGGTACGGTTCCTGACCCCCTTACTCCATGCTAAAGCTGTAACTGTTTTGTCAAAAATGTCTGACAATGCATGTTTTGATTATACTGCTGTTAAAAATTACTTGTTAAAATTGTTTAAGCTAACACCTGAAACGTATAGGAAAAAGTTTTGTGAGCATAGACACAAGGCAGATGAAAGTGTGTGTGAATATGTTGCTGAACTGAGCACTTATTTCCATAGGTGGGGGAGCAGATGTCAGATCACCACTTTTGAAGGGCTGGCAGACCTTTTGGTGAGGGAACAAGCCCTTAGCACTCTGCCTGAGGACATGAGGATCTGATTAGCTGATAGACAGTGTGCTACTTTAGATGAGTTGGGGAGGAAGGGAGACCTATACCTGGCAAGCAGGGCAGCCCTGCACAGGAAAGGGACCCCCAGTACTGCTCATGGGTCTAAAGGAGCCCAGGGTTGGCAGCACAGACTGCGCCAACAGAATCTGCCAGTAGCAGGGGAAACCATTAGTCCAGGTACATGTCCAGGAGCTAGGGTTAAATGTTTTGAATGCAACCACTGGAGCCATGTGGCATACAGGTGTCCACGGAGTCAAGGTGGGGAACAAAAGGTGAGGGAGCCAGTAAGTAGGAAAGACAAAATGCCAATAGTAGGTTGTCTTGGGACAACAGGGGTAACAAACTACCACCAGAGGTTATATCCTATTGAAGTGAATGGCAAAGAGGCCATTGCCAAGAGAAACACAGCCTCTGATATAACCATTGTAAAGCCTGCAATAGTTACAGAGGAGCACTACTTGCCTGGACAGTCTACTCCAGTCAGGGCTTCAGGAGAGATCCCATTCCAAATACCTTTGGCTAGGGTTCACCCAGACTGGGAGGGTGGAAAAGTAAGTCAGCAAGTAGGTGTGTTTGAGGATATACCTGCAGATGTCCAGATAGAGAATGATTTTGATAGTGCAGTACCCTGTGCTTGTGCAGTTAGACGCAGTCAGGCTTGGAGACAAGCAGGTAAGTCTGATAGACAGGGGGAGACCCAGAGAGACTGCATACTTGCAGCCAGGACTGGTGAGGTGGTTACTTTAGGGAGGGAGCTACCCTGTAGCACTGAGACTGAAGGTGAGCCACAACTGCTTGGGCATACCGATGGTCCCTTGGACAGAGTGACTGCCAAGGTAGAGGTGAGTAGTAGTACCCAGGCTGACAGTGAGGCACCACTGTCAGAGGATGCCAGACTTCCTGTGGAAGGGGAGCTGGGAAGGGTTACAAGGAGAGAGTTGAGACAGGCTCAGCTCTTAGACCCTACATTGCAAAGCCTGAGGCAGGTAGCTAGGGAGGCACCTGATTTTCAAGGAAAGGGGGAATCTGTACACTGGGTCAAAGGTTTACTATATGGAGAGTGGACCCCTGAGGGAGGGCTAGAAGGTGAGAGAATACAGCAGCTGGTAGTGCCTAGAGCCTACCTTCTGGCACTTCTAGCCATAGCCCATGATATTCCTTTTGCAGGTCATATGGGCATAAAACGTACAAAGAGGCATATTATGCAGAACTTCTACTGGTCTGGAATTTCCAGAGATGTCACAGGGTACTGCAGGACCTGTGAGCAGTGCCAAAAGGTAGGCAAGGCAGGAGACAAGGTGAGAGCTCCTTTGATGCCTTTGCCTGTGATTGAGGAGCCATTTCAGAGGGTAGCTATGGATATTGTGGGTCCTCTGAATACCCCACGTTCCACAGGGAAAACGTATATTCTAGTGGTAGTGGATTATGCTACACAATACCTTGAGGTGGTGGCTTTGTTCTCCATTGCGGCAGAGAAGGTGACAAATGCTTTGTTAGAGATTTTCAGAAGGGTAGGTTTCCCAAAAGAAATACTGATTGACAGAGGTCCCAATTTCATGCTAGACCTACTGGCTTCTCTGTGGAAGTCCTGTGGGGTGAAGCACATGAAGACCAACCCCTACCATCCCCACACTAATGGTCTTGTTGAGAGGTTAAACTCTACAATCAAGTCCATGTTACGGGCATTTGCAGATCAGTTTAAGAGGGAATGGGACAAATATCTGCCCCATCTGTTGTTTGCATACAGAGAAGTTCCCCAGGAATCCACAGGTTTTTCACCCTTTGAGATGCTGTATGGCCATAGGGTGAGGGGACCTCTAGATTTAATTCAAGATGAGTGGGAAGGTGAGTGCCAGTCTCACAAGACGTCTGTTGTGTCATACATCCTAAACCTCAGGACAAGGCTCAGGGAACGCATGCACTGGGCCCAGGGGAACCTGGCAGAAGCCCAACAGCAGAAAAAGGTGTGGTATGACAGGAATGCTCGAGCTAGAGAGTATGCTGCGGGGCAGCAGGTAATGGTTCTCATTCCTGTCAGACACAACAAACTGCACACAGCTTGGGAGGGACCCTACAAGGTGGAAAGAAAGGTAAGTGATGTTAATTACATGGTGGAACTGCTAGGCAAAAGGCAGGGGCACAAATTGTACCATGTTAACATGATGAAACCTTACCATGATAGGGAGGCCCTTGTGCTGAGCATTTGCAGTAGATTTCAGGAGGAGTCTGAGGGAGATCTGGGGACTGATCTCCTCAGAAAGGCTCGGACTGACACCTCAGTCGAAGGAGTAGCAATGTCCCAGCAGCTATATCCTACCCAGGTTTGAGAAATCTGAGCAGTGTTGCAGGAATTTGGGGACATGTTCACTGGGAAACCAGGGTGCACCCACCTGGGGCAGCAACAGGTGGATACTGGACCCCAAAAGCCTATTAGGCAGGCCCCTTATAGAGTGCCTGAGAGAGTCAAACAGACTCTGAAAGAGGAGGTGCAGGAGATGTTGGAACTGGGGGTGATTCAAGAGTCCAACAGTCCCTGGGCCTCCCCAGAGGTGCTGGTGCTAAAGAAGGATGGTAGCACCAGGTTCTGTGTGGACTACAGGAAATTAAATAGTCACACAGAGTCAGATGCTTACCCCATACCTAGTACACATGAGGTCTTAGAGCATCTGGGTGGGGCTATGTATCTTACAACCATTGATCTTACCAAAGTTTACTGGCAGGTGCCCTTGACTCCCAGTAGAATAGAGATGTCAGCCTTTGTGACTCCTTTTGGCTTGTATGAGTTCACAAAGATGCCATTTGGAATGAAGAATGCCCCAGCAACTTTCCAGAGGCTGGTAGATCTTATCCCAGCAGGAGCCAGAGGGTTTGCCCTTGCTTACCTAGATGATATTGCCATCTACAGCCATTCCTGGCCACAACACCTTCAGCATGTCAGGGAGGTGCTGGGCAGACTACAGAGGGCAGGGTTGACCATTAAGCTGAGCAAATGTCAGGTGGGTATGGTAGAGGACTCCTACCTAGGCCATAGAGTGGAGAGTGGTAAGATAAGGTCAGAACTTGCCAAAGTGGAAGCCATTCAGGCATGGCCTGCACCTGTTACCAAAAAGCAGGTGAGAGCATTTTTAAGTACAGCAGGGTACTACAGAAAGTTTGTCCCCATTTATAGTACCATAGCTGCTCCCCTCACAGACCTGACAAGGAAGAACAAGCCAGATAAGGTAGTGTGGACCCCAGCATATTAGCAGGCACTCAAGAAGCCTAAAGAAGCTTTGGGAGGAGCCCTGTGTTAGCCAGTCCAGATTACAGCAAGGAATTTGTTGCACAGGCGGATGCTTTGAACCATGGGGTGGGGGCTGTACTTAGCCAGATTTCTTCAGAGGGGAAAGAGCACCCACTGGTTTATCTCAGTCTTAGTCTCCAACCCAGGGAGGAATGCTATGCAGCTGTGGAAAAGGAATGTCTAGCCATACTGTGGGAACTGCAGAAACTTCAGCCTTATCTGTATGGAAGGAAATTCACTGTTATGACAGATCACAACCCCCTAACATGGTTAAACAGAGCCAGCCAGCAAAATGCCAAGATGTTAAGATGGAGCCTGGGGTTGCAAGCATATATGTCCGTGCAGCACCACAGTGGGACTAGCAATGCTAATGCAGGTGGGGTCTCAAGACAGGGAATTGGATAAGGTATACACAGATAGACCTAACTCCCTCAAGCAGTGTTTCTCAAGGGTCACTTGAAAAACTACCTTGAGTTCTCCAGGGGGGAGATATGTGAAGATTGGGTGAAGATAGATGAAGGCTGCCAGCCTAGCAAGATAGAATTTTGAAGATAATTCTATCTTCTGTAAATATTAAGGTAAACCACAGACTTGTTGTCTTAAATGGTAAAATAGTGTTACACGTGGAAATGAAAAAAATGCAATAACAGTGTACTCTACTGACCAAGTAAAGCATGTTGTGACCCTTTGATCTAAACATGGCTCTGACCAATCTAGATGAAAGAATTCTTGCTATTGATTTAAGGCCAGAGTTAATGACCAGAATTTGCATGCATAAATGTCCTTTATTGCTCTGGCTTCTGCCCAGAGGTGAATAATGTAAATGTAGTTTCTGTTAGCCTGGGAACCCAGGGAAATGTGAAGAATGATGTAATGTGAACCAGGAATGTGATTTTAAAAACAGAGAATCAGACAGCATTAAGCATTTTTGTCTTGACCATCCAACTCATCAGCCCTCTGCCTTTGCTTTATATGTAAGTTATTTTAGAATTGTATTTTCTCTTAGAAATAGCTGGAAACTAGAATGATTAGAGTAGTGTTTTTCTTTGATGTCAGAACTGTACTACTGAATTATTTTAAGTATTTCTCTGTGATATTTGAACTCTTGATTGCACTGTGTAGTAAAAAGTATTGTCTTGTGTTTTGAATATTTGTTATTAAATATTTTTAAACACTTTCAACTGTGGCTGTTTTGTAGAGATAATTTAAGCTCTTTAGAGTTCTTACATGCCTTTGGTAAAATTGTACAAAGCAACTCTAATAGCTTTAGCCCTGGGCTATACTACCAATTGGATAATAATAGTGTGCAGTAATAATTGGACACCTTTTTAAGGGCCTTTGAGTAGCTGATGTGGTGGCAGCTGGTACTACCATATAGTCTGGGAAAAAGGACACAGCTGGAGAACCTATGCCAGCCTTTCCCAGGAGTGTCTGTGTGGTTGTATAAACTCTTCTCAAAGAGTGTGTGTGTGTGTGTGTGTGTGTGTGTGTGTGTGTGTGTGTGTGTGTGTGTGTGTGTGTGTGTGTGTGTGTGTGTGAGCTACCTTGGCATGGACACGAAGCACTGTTTGGACAGAAAGTGTGTTGGAGGTTTTAGCTTGCCCACTAGGCTGACATCTGGAGCCTATAGCTGTGCCAGTGGAGAGTTTTATTGGGGACCTGGAGAGCAAGGGAGCGACCAGCCCCAGAATGACTCTGATCTCTGTGTGCTCTTAAGGGAAATTACACTTTACTGTGTGTATTTGTTATCCTTTCCTCCTGTATAAGACACCCCTCACTGGTGTTAGTGGTGAGGATTGAGGCTCCTTGATTGCTGAGTGAGGGCACAGGCATCACAACCATCATGTATAATGATAAGAACTCCTCCTACCATCTATAAGAAACTTCCTAGTTTTTCATTCCAGTGCCTAATCAAGGACAGTTCTCACTGCCATTTATCCCCTCTGTCATGAATGCCTTGCCCATCTGACATTACTTGAAGATGAATCTCCCTTCAGCCAGCAGAGTTCTTCTTTTTTCCCTTCTCGCCTGGCAAACTTACTGAATTTCTTCCTAGGATGCTTTTGATAGCTCCCCTAACATTCTCTCCTGCTTCTCTTTGGTAGAGGCCCACACTTTTTGCTTTTGTATGTGGTTTGGGCCCCCTCACATACAGAGTACAATATATGAAATTTTGCAGTGCTAATATGTATGATTTTGCTTTATGGTGAAAGGTAGCACTATGAGCATTTATTATAGTTAAATTTAAACCTGCAGAATTCAGCCTTTATAATATTAAGAGTTTTATCAGTATTATTGCAGAATTATTAAGCTTTGCTTGCACTGAAATTTGTTATACAAAGAGAAAAGAAGTGATTACAGAATGCACTGAGACCAGTTGTTAGATATGGGAGACAGACTTAAGAACAAACTTCTGTGTACATCTGAACCCAGAGCTTCTCTACACAATCCTATCTTGGTTTGTGATTTACTTTGGGACTGCATAGTAAGAGAAGTTTTATTTCAATTCATATTTTATTTCTTACTACTGTTTTTTACTGTTTATAGGAAGGAAGGGATAGCTTGTAGACAAGATTTACTTTGATTTATTTTGGTTGTATTCCCCTTTAATTCTCACTGTTTGTTGTTAGAAAAGGATAGGTTTTAGACAGGCAAACTTTAAGAAACCTAAGGGACCCAGTTAGCTATAAAGTCACACAGACTGCAGATAAGACAATCCAGAGCTTATTTAAACAATCCTATCTTGGTTTGTGATTTATTGATCTTTACTGTTAAAAGGGGTGCCACTGCGAGTGATAGTGAGGAGAAGCTACTGTGTGCATTCATGTGTGATGTAAAGAAATTCCAGCTTTTGTCTGACTTTCAGAACTTGCATGGTGAAAGCAACAACTTTACTGTACTTACTTCAGCATTTAGTTGTATAGTGTTCGTGTGATTTTTCTCACGGAAGTTGATTTAATAATTCTCTTTGAATTCTGTCATAACTGATTTTTATTATTCTTTTCTTATATAATTGTTTTTATTTATTTGAAGCTGAATATGGATTCCTTAAATGAGTATACCATTAATGATTTGCCAAAGCACAGATATCTTGTACAGTGTAATAAATGATCTGTATATTTAAAGGTAACACGTGATAACAATGGTGATCTGTGTTTCTCAGATTAAAAGTTGGATGATTTGCTTACCATTATTAGTAGTAAATCTAGACTTACTAATGATCATTGCAGTTGTGCAATTGACACAGCTTGGAGAACTGTGGTTACATATATTAATGACTGGATTGGTGAGATAAATAATGTTAGACAAAGAGTAAACAGAACACGTTTAGGAAAAGATGTGTCTATTGTCTGTAAAGATCACTCAACCCCTATGAAATAAGATGATGTCCCTGACAACTTTTGAATTCTGGATATAGATCTGAGGTGAAGGTGTTATGATGGGGATTAAAGATAGTTATGACACCTGTGATTATTACATGTTCAGTGATAACACCAATACTATAGATTGTGTAACTGTGACAATACAGATAACCCTGGAACATATAAAATTGTTGGAGTATCTAGGCCACCAAAGTCAAGTGCTGTTGCCTAGAGGGATTCATACATTTCTTGTATGAAACACAGGAAGGAAGAATAATAGTGGCTGGAGACTTAAATTTACCAGAAACAGACTGGAATAATACTGATTCAACAATATTAGTTAGGAAATTATTCTCACTGTTTGCTCATGAACAACAATTGTTTTAGATTGTAAAAAAGCACTACCAAGGAAAGGAACGCACTAGACATTGTTTGTGTTCCTAAAGAAATTTTGCTTCATGTCAAGTTTTGCCCCTGTTGATGTGCAGTGATTATGGGGTTATAAAGGTTCATTTGTTGTTAGATAATTCTGCAAAAATGGAAATCTAAACCAATGTATACAAGAGAAATTACAGATTATATGGAAGCTAACCAGTAATTATGTAAAACTAACTGGAGTGATGCTTTCAGTGGAAATATAAAGAAGGAATGGGGAAAGTTTTGAAAGAGAAATTGTATGAGTGCAAAAAAAAAATGTTTAACATCAGGATCTAGGTATACAATGTTGGGGGGTATATTTCCATAAGAACAAGATATCTGATTAAGGTGAGAGAAAACAAATATAAGAAATGGAATGAGGTTGTACTACAACTTTGAAAACTGAAATAACCAAGTTGGACAAACAAATTAAGCACAGTGTGAGAAAAGATCAAGAAACATTTGAAGAAAATTTATATAAAGATATTAAGCATAAAAAGGAAACAATTTCATAGATACATAAGATGTGGAAGGAGTAAGGACATAAATTGTAAACTGTGTGAAGATTCAAAATTTATTCTCAGACAAAACAGATTATAGATATATTTATAAAAATTATATGCAAAAATAGTTTGGCTCCACTAAATGAGTGATAAGTTGTTCTAGTGATATCTACGTAACCTCAGATACTGGAATCAAAATAGGTTATACTGAAAAAGAACTATGCAAACTGGATCCAAACAAAGCACTAGGAGGAGATGGAATAAGTAGTAATGACCCAAGAACAATTCAACAAGAATTTATAGTACCATTATATCTGTTATTTACTAGGATATGTAAATATGGGGAGATTCTTTAAGACTGGAGGCATGCACTTGTTAAACCTGTCTTTAAGGGAAAGGTGAGTAGGACATACCCAGAGTCGGGTCTATATCAGATAGAACATTTGAAAGTTCAACTGTCATATGGTCAACACCATATGATCGAACTTTCAAAAGTTCGAATATCTAAAAAAAAATAAGCTACACAAAACACCTACTTGAATGCTCTAAGTGGGGGGGGGCAAGCACCCCTGCACCCCCACACCCCCCACTCTTTAAATATACCAACCTGAGATTGCACTGCAGTGCAGAAAAGGGAAATCTTCCCATTACGCTCTGTACAGAGATTTCCGTTACAACAGTTGAACATTCAAAAATCCAATCATATGGTGTTGATCATATGACACTCGAAATTTTGAATGTTCGAACATTCAATATAGACCCTCCATAGTCATATAGACCCCTTAAGTCTACTTTCATGTTGTGGAAAAATAATGGAGAATGTATTATTGGATGTTATTATAAGAACTGGAAAAATTGGGACTTGAAACCATACATCAAATATGTTGAAAATAGATCTATTATCACCTAACATGATGTACTATGACAATATAATAACAGCTTTGAATGACAAATTTTGCTGTGATGTAATTTATATAGATTGAACTTCGGCATTTCACAGAGTCATACACATAAAACTGATCAATATATTACAATAACAAGGTATTGATTTACTCTTGATAAGATGGATAGTTGCATGGCTTAGAAGTAGGACATGGCAAAAATCATACAGCAATTGGAGAGGTGCAATTCTTGGGTACAGTCAGGGTGTCCCACAGGGCTCCATCGTAGGCCATTACTTGTTTAGATTGTATCTTTCAGACGTATATTTTTCATCTAATGTGTTCTACAGTCTGTATGCAGATGACCTGAAATTGGGTAAACTGATTACATGTCTTACAGATAGAGCATATCTGCAAAAGAACTTGACTAAATTAACCATTTGGGCACAGGAGAATAATATGGTGATAATTATATATATTAAAAAAAGAAGTTATGTCTTACCATAATGTTCCATCTATGTTGTTGATCTTCACTAATCCTTGACTGTGGGCTCAGTTACGAGCTTTGAAACCGACTCAGCCATTTACTTCATCTTGCGCCTTCCAAACACTCGAGCCAGGCTCTACCTATTATGTATGCTACTCTCACAATTACCTCAGATTAAGTTTGCCCAACATAAAAGCAGACAGACATCAGAAATTATAGTAATAGTAATAATAATAAAAATAATAAACATAATAGTCAGATACCAGATATGTGTTCGTAATACAAAGCCAGCCATGGAAGATTCAGTCCACTAAGAGTCTCAGGATGGGGGAAGGAGGGGGGAATGTCAAGGATTAGTGAATATCGACAAAACAGAGGGAATGTTATGCTAAGACATAACTTCTTTATCTGATGTTGTCAATCTTCACTCAGTCCTTGACTGTGGGATAGAGTCTCCAGCTACTTTAGTCTTGGGAGGTCTCACGGAAGAATGTTCTTAAGCACCACTGAACTAAATGATGCCCATCCCTCGAGACCTGATCCAATTTGTAATGAGTGATAAAAGTATGTGGAGAAGACTAAGTGGCCACTACACAAATGTCATCCAAGGATGCTTTGGCATGAAAAACTGCAGAAGTTGCTACTGCTCTGGTTGAATGGGTTTAAACTGGGCATAGTAGTTGCAGCCCTTTTGACTGATAAATAAAAGTAATATGGTCTCTATGCCATTTTGCTAAAGTAACCTTTGAAACTGGATTACCTAGAGATAGGGAAGAAAATGCAACAAATAACTAATCAGATTTTCTGAAATCCTTTGTTCTGTGAAGGTAAAAACACAGTTGTCTGTGGAAATCTAGCAAATGATGGGAATGCTCTCTTTTATTGGTAAAGTTAGGGAAGAAGAATGGCAATTGAAGGGCCTGATTTATATTAGCTTCTGAAACCACCTTTGATAAAAAGGATGGATTGGTCCTAAGTGCAACTCTATCTTTGTGGAAAATTAAATAAGGAGGTCTGCAGGATAAGTTCTGAAGTTTGGATACTCTTTTGGGTGACATAATAGCCACTAAAAATAAAGTTTTCCAAGATAAAAACTTTAAGTCACAAGTCACTGATGGTTCAAAGGGAGATGAAGTAAGGGACTATAGGGCTAATGTTAGATCCCAAGGAAGAATTGGTTCTTTAAATGGGGGTCTTAACATCAGGAGCCCCTTTAAGAATGCTTTGCAAAGATTGCAGGACATTAAAGGTGAGCCGTTGAATCCCATATGAAAGTTCGAGATAGCCGCTAGATGAACTTTAATTGCTGATGCAGAAGAACCAGATAACTGTTGATGCAGAGGAATCAGACTGATAGAGGTTGGCTAAGAAATTCAAAACCTAGTGAACTGGGGTTGAATAAGGATCAAGTTTGTTGTTAAGTGCCCAGTTTGCAAATTTTCCCCATTTACTTTGGTAACGTTTTCTAGTTGAAGGTTTGTGATGAGCCACAATTATTTGACGGACAGGAGAGGATAGGGAAGGATGCATGGCAATCATGGGAATTGGAGAAGCCATGCATTGAGCTTGAGATGTTGGGGATTCGGATGATCCATGCCTTCCGGATGGGACAGCAGATCTGGAGCTGGGTCCAGAATCCATGGCTTCTGAAGAAAGTGAGGCCAAAGAAAGGGAAACTAAACCTGTCGAGGCCAGAATGGGGCAATGAGGATTACTGTATTTTCCATCCTCTTGGCTTTCTTTAAAAACTGAGATATCAAGGGAGTTGGGGGAAAGACATAAAGTAGACTTGGGGGACAAATCGTGGAGAACAGCATCTCTGGGTGACTCCCCCTGAGGGGGGACTAGGGCAAAATAACTTCTGCACTTGTTGTTTAAGGCTGAGACAAAGAGATTGCAGCAAGGTTGGCCCCAGTGATGAAAAATCTTGTCCGCCACTACAGGACTGAGAGACCACTAGTGAGGCATAAGCTCAGCTTATCCGTTATCATGTTGGAACTCCCCGGAATGTGCATTGCTATGAGAAAGCAGTTGGAAGAAATCACCCATTGCCAAACTATGAGGGCTTCTCGACACAATGCTTAAGATTTGGTTCCCCCTTGTTTATTGATATACAACACCACTGACATGTTGTCTGTTTGAATTGCTACTGTCCCTACAGGAAGGGCATCCTGAAGGGCTTGCAGTGCTAAAAGCACTGCCCTCATCTCTAGTTGGCCTCTAGTTGAGACCTCGTGCCTTGGACTGTTCTTCCCAGATAATGCCCCCCCCACCCTATCTGGGAAGCATCCGTGGTTACTGTGGCTTGGGGTTGGGGAAGAAAGAAAGGTCATCCCAAGAGAATCTGATCGGAGTGGAGCCACCACATAAGATCTTGTTTGCAGCGATTTGTAATCATGATTAGTTAAGGCATTGGTTGGTGCATCAGAGACCACTGGGAAGCAAGAAACCACTGTAGGATTTGCATGTGATACCTTGTTAAAGGAACAAGAGTTATTGTTGCTGCTACTGACCTAGCGCTTTTAGGACTAATTTCACTGGCACTCTGTTGTTTCTTAGAATTTGGGAGACTTGAGATCTGATGCGTTGCAATCTTTCTGGATGAAGAGAAGTGATTCTTGTGACAGTATCTAAGTGGGCTCCGATGAAGTCTAAGTGCTGAGAAGGTAGTAGGTTTGAATTTTCGAAATTTAGTGTTATGCCTAGAGATGTACAGAGGTGTAGAGTTTAATCTCTTGCTTGTTCTAACTGATGCCTGGTGGTAACAGTAAGAAGCCAGTCGTCAAGGTATGGAAAAACTCAAACGCTCTGCAGTCTAAGATGAGCTGCAAGCACTGCCATACATTTGGTGAGCACCCTTTGGGCTGTGGTGAGTCCAAAGGGCAGTGCTCTGAACTGGAAATGACTGGCTCACAGCCAAAAGCGCAGATACCTCCTGGAGCATTTGTCCATTTTTATATGGTAATAGGCATCTTGGAGGTCTACCAAGCATATCCACTCACCTTTTCCCAAGAATGGAAGCATTGACTGTATCGAGACCATCTGGAATTTGGTTTTCTGAACTGCCTTGTTGAACAAGCTGAGATCTAAGATGGGTCTTCAGTCCCCTGTTTTTTCCAGCATTAAAAAGAACCTTGATTAAAAAATGGATCCTGTTTGGTCTGGTGAGACTAAATGGATGACTTTTGTCCAGCAGTTTTTGAATTTCTATGACTGCTACTTCCCTTTGACTGGGTAGAACGTGCAGTAGTTTTTTCTGGGTCATTGAGGGTAACAATAGTGGAATTTTGTAACCTCTGGATATTATTCCTTTCACTTATTTGTCCATAGTTAATATATGCCAGGCAGATTGGTGCAGAGAAAGTTGTTCCTCTGACTGCCTCCAGAGGAGGGAAATTAGGTACCTGCTCAGGGGTGCTGATAGGAAGTACCAGAAAAAAATTCTCTGGACTCCTGGTTTTGTGGTCCATTTCTGCCTCTGGGGCAACATTTTGCATTACGTCCCCCTCTGCCCCAGGGAAAGTCTTTGCCACGTGAATCCTAGAAAGTCCCTTTGGATTTTTTAAACCATAGTCAAACACTTCTCTGGTTCTTAGAGTATGGCCACTGAGGAGTGGAGAAACATACCTCAATGGCAGAAAGGGTCTTGCCATCTTTCTCACATCTGGCTAAACTGTCTTTTACCTTAGGACCAAAAAAGGTAGACACTCTAAATGGCTCCGCAAAGTCACACAAGCGGATCCAGGAGTGCCTTCTAATGGCTATGCCTGAACCCGCTGCATTAGTCGTCCTTCAGCTGCATGAGCAATCAGCCTCATGGATGAGTTAGAAATTGCATCAAGGGTTGTTAGCTGAGAGGTAACTTTGTCACGTACCCCTTCAGCTACTGCTCTTGAAAGGGTATCTGAGAGCTCCTCGATCAGATCCCTTTGCAACCATTAAAGTGCTCCATGTAATTCAAGGACCTAAGAGTGAAGGTCACTGAAGCATAAACGTGCTTCCCAAACCTATCTAAAGTCCTAGACTACTTGTTAGGTGGAAGGATAGATGGACTTTCCTCAGCAAGTTCCTTCTTCGTGGCCACTGCTATCTCCATGGTGTCAATGGGTATGCCTTTAGACCAGTGTGGCTCATCCTTGGGATCTGATAGGATACGATCAGGCTGCTAGGGGATAGGCTCGATGGAGTCAGGCATCTTTCATGCCCACTGAGTGATCAACTTAATGAGATTGTCAGTGGGTAGAGAGATCCAAGTAGAGGGTTGGGCACGAAAAGCCTCCAGGTATACCGATTCTTCCGAGGAAGGATGGATGGAAGACTAGCCACCTCTCTGTTTCAGAATTTCTAGGATGTCCCAGTAGGAAACATCATCAAGGGATGACCAGGGGGAAACTTCTCCTTCATCAAAATCAGTATCTTCGGGGAAAGACTCCTCAGGAGAGTCTAAGTGCTTCCTCTTGCAATTTTTCTTCATAGGTACTTCCTCGGGGGGATGATCCGGGTAAGTGTCCAAAGAAGAAACCACCAAAGTGGGCCTATCCTGGGACTTTTGTGCCCTTTGTCCTGGGGGTGAGAAGGATGACAGCTCAGATCGCGGGGATGTAGAAACTTGTCCCGACAGGGATGGGATGGACTGTGAGTCCCTAGTGGACAAAGTCTACTTCATGATTCAGAAGGCTGGCCCCTATAGAGGAATGGGAGCCCGCAACCAAAATAGATTCCTTTGGAACCAGGGTCACACCCTGCACCGAGGAGGTTACCTCTGGAACAGAAGCCTGGGATGAACCTACAATGACCTAGGCATCAATGGACATGGAGTGTTCCGAAGTTAAGGAAACCAACCCCTGCACCCCGGACCCAGCCAAAGAGTCTCGACCCTGGAAAGCCTCCAGTGCCGAAAGCCCAGAGGAGCTCAAGGCAGCTCTTGTTACCAGAGAAAAAAATGCTACCAGAAACAAGACAGTCGTCGCCGAATCGGAACCAAGGACTCCCATGACTCAATAAGAGTTGGAGGAGGAGGAAGGGGTGGTGGCATAGGTAGGCTGGTTCAAATGCCAGAGTGGCTTGGAACAAAATAAAATCCCCTCACCATCAGGAACTGATCCACCAGTCTCAAGATGTCGCCCTCTGAGAGACTCTTAGTGGATCAAATTAAGGCAGTTGAAGGAGACCTAGGGGATTGCACTTTGAGGAAAGGGCTAGGTGGTCCGTCCTTAACGGGAAATCTTTATGGGTGCCGAGGAAGTCGCTGTTGGCTCTGATAATTTTGTAGGTGCCAAGTCAGATGTATCTTTCGGTGCCTAAGAACTCTTTGGCAGCAAAGGTCCTTTAGAAACCTTCTTGGACAGTTCTGAGATACTTGGAAATGAAGAAGGTCTTTTTCTTCTAGTGGAAGAAGAGGATGATGATGAAGTACTGGCTTCAGTTCTGGACCCAGAAATGGCCTCTTTGAAATCAGATTTTAAAAGTCCCCTGAGAATCAATTTGTTCTTTCACTCAGTAAGTGTACGAGTAGAAAAGCTGTGACAGACTGAACAACTTTCCTGTAAGTGGACTTTCCCCAAACAATATACACAAAGGGTATGCCCATCAGAGTTGGGCATTTTATCCTGACATTTCTGACACCTTTTAAATCCAGAGGTGCCTTTAGAGGATTTAGCAGGAGAAACTTGTTTTTCAGCCATAATCACACAAACACACACACACACACACACACACACACACACACACACACACACACATACACATACACACGCACACACACACTACAGCAGAAAGGATAGAAATAAAGATTTTTTTTTAAAAGAATAAGAAGAAAAAGGGGTAGGAAATACCAACAATGGTATTAAAGATATACCTTAAAAGGTATGGGATGTACCAATGATGGTACCTGAGGAACTACCAACGGTAGGAAGAAAAATGAGAAAAAATACACACTCATGCTAATAAGAAGCCAAAACGAGATGAGCAGGTAGACAGTAAGCAAACTATTATGAAGAAAAATTATTGAAAAAGAGATTTTAAATAGACAAAAAAACTTACTCAGAATAAGCCAAAGCTCAAAAGAAAAGGCTGAACGCGTCTGAAACCCAAAGCAGCAAACAAAATCTGAAGTAATTTTGAGAGGAACATTATGGGTAGATCCTGGCTCGAGCGTTTGGAAGGCGTAAGCTGAAGTAAATGGCAGAGTTGGTTCCGAGGCTCGGAGCCCAAAGTCAAGGACTGAGTGAAGATTGACAACATCAGATCTAAACATATGAGATGTAGGGCACAACAATTGAAAGGTGAATATTTAATACACTACACAGTGATTGAAACTGTAGCTACATTTAAGGAATTAGCAGTTATGTACTCACCATAACGTTCCATCTGAGTAGGTGTATTCATTTGTCTGCAACCTGTGGGTTATGGATCCGATATCGGATCCGAACCGGCATGGTTTTCCAGCTATGGATCCGAGCTCGCAGCTCCTCCCCTCACCCATAATGCCCTGCTCTCCCTACATGACCTCAGATCGAGTTTGCCATCAAAAGAAATACCCTAAAAAGGGTAACACATAATATGCAGGAAACTGACAAGGCCAGGGGGATAGGAGGGGATGGTTGCAGACAATGAATACACCTACTCAGATGGAACGTTATGGTGAGTACATAACTTCTAAATCTGAAGTAGGAGATTCATTTGTCTGCAACCTGTGGGACAGAGTCCCCAGCTACCAGAATCTTGGGCGGCCATCATGGAAGGATATTCGAGCACCGGAGCCAAAGGATGCTCTACCTCTAGATGTAATATCCAACTTGTAGTGGGAAATAAAGGTATGAGATGAAGCCCAAGTGGCTGCTGAACAAATATCATCCAGAGGAATCCTAGCTTTAAAGGCCGCTGAAGTAGAAACTGACCGGGTTGAATGGGCATGTACTCCTCCGGGCCTTCCAGAAGCTTGATAAGCCAATAAGATGCACTGCAAAATCCAGCGTGATAAGGAGACTTTGGAAATTGGTTTGCCCAAATTGAATTTAGCAAAGGAAATAAACAACTGGTCGGATTGCCTATGACCAGCTGTCCTGTTCAGATAAAATCTAAGTTGCCTGTGAACATCTAAGGAATGTAGCTTGTATTCACCCTTGTTTTGATATTTAGGAAAGAAAACAGGGAGGTTAATGGATTGATTAATATTTGCTTCAGAAGCTACCTTAGGAAGAAAGGACGGGTTGGTCCTGAGGTATACACGGTCCGGATGAAAGACCAAGTAAGGAGGCTTGACGGATAAGGCTTGAAGTTCTGAAACTCTCTTGGCCGAGGTAATGGCTACTAAAAAGGCCGTCTTGAAAGATAAAAATTTCAGATCTACCATAGCCGCAGGTTCAAAGGGGGGAGCAGTCAAGGCCTGAAGGACCAAAGAAAGGTCCCAAGGAGGAACCACTTGCTTTACAGGGGGTCTGAGGAGAAAAGTACCTTTTAGGAAAATCTTACACAATCAGTGGACTGGAGTCTTGACCAATATGATAATGAGAAATTGCCGCAAGTTGCACTTTGACCGTGGAACTGCTGGCACCATCATTAAAAAGAGTGGTTAAGAAGTCAAGCACCAGAGGAAGGGGAACTGTGAAGGGGTCTAGACCTTGCCGCTCCGCCCAAATGGAGAACCGTTTCCACTTGCTGCGGTAAACTTTCCTGGTAGATGGTTTATGAGCCGCTACCAGGATGGCCTTAACTGGAGACGAAATACCGGGAGTCCTGATCAGGAGTGGAACTGGGGCAGCCAAGCAGTCAGCTTCAGGTTGTCCAGATTAGGGGTTGATAGATGGGACGGGTGAGATATCAGATCCGGAATGGGATCTAGAATCCAAGGAGGATTCACTGAGTGAGACCTTAGGAAGGGGAACCAGATCTGTCGAGGCCAGAATGGGGCAATGAGAATTATTCTGCACCCCAACCGAGAGGCTTTCTGAAGAACTTGGAGCATCAGAGGCAAAGGGGGGTAAGCATAAAGAAGACCGGGGGGCCAAGCATGCACCAGAGCGTCTCTTGGGGTATCTCCGGAAGGAGGGATTAGAGCGAAAAAACTGTCGCACTTGGTGTTTGAGGGAGACGCAAAAAGATCGCAACAAGGAGTTCCCCACCGTGCGAAGATGCGTTTCGCTACCTGAGCATTGAGAGACCACTCGTAAGGGGAGAGAATGGTGCGACTGAGTTTGTCCGGAAGGATGTTGGACCGACCCGGAATATGCATTGCGATGAGAAAGCGGTTGGTGGAGATTGCCCATTCCCACACTCTCATGGCTTCTCGACAAAGAGGGTAAGACCTGGTTCCGCCCTGTTTGTTGATATACCAGACGACAGACATGTTGTCCGACTGAATTGCAATAGTTCCCAAGGGAAGAAAGGCCTGTAGTGCTTGCAACGCTAAGAGCACTGCTCTCATCTCTAGAACATTGATATGCAGTAAGGTCTCTGAATCGTTCCACATGCCTTGGACTGTCCGGCCTGCAAAATGCCCCCCCCACCCGAGGCGGGAGGCGTCCGTGGTCACCGTGGCAAGAGGGGGAGAAGCACAAAAGGGGCGGCCTCCGTGGAGATCTTGTGAGTGGAGCCACCACAGGAGGGACCGCTTGCAAGCCTTGCTGATCGCAATGGGATGATGCATAGGAAGAGCAAGATAAGACCACTGAACTAGGAGTGTCCATTGAAGGACCAGCATATTGAACCTGGCGAGGGGAAGAAGGGCTATCGCTGCTGCCATGGACCCTAGAGCCCTCAGGACCAACTCCGCTGGAACTGAGCTTGAGTGGAGAATGGCCCGCACCTGGAGTTGCAGACTCTGAATTCTGTCCGCAGTGAGGAAGGCTCTTAACCGTCTCGTGTCTAACCTGGCACCTATAAAATCTATGAACTGCGTAGGGGCTAGGTTGGACTTTTCTGCATTTATTGTGATGCCCAGACGGGGAGCTAGATGGAGAAAGGAATCTCGCGCCAATAACAGTAGATGCCTTGTTGGAGCGGTGAGAAGCCAGTCGTCCAGGTAAGGGAAGACCTGCACCCCCTGAAGCCTCAGGTGGGCCGCTACCACTGCTAATACCTTGGTGAATACCCTGGGGGCTGTGGTGAGACCAAAGGGAAGGACCCGGAATTGGTAGTGACTGGCTCCCAGCCGGAAGCGGATAAACCTCCTGGAGTGCCTGTCCATTAGAATATGGTAGTACGCGTCCTTGAGGTCTATAGAGCACATCCAGTGATTTTCTCCCAGAAGGGGGAGAATAGACTGTAAGGTAACCATTCAGAACTTCTCCTTGGGAACTGCCAGGTTCAAGAGTGAAAGGTCTAATATTGGTCTTAGATCCCCCGTCTTTTTTGGCACTAAAAAGAACCTGGAGTAGAACCCTGATCCGATCTGGTCTGGGGGGACGGGCTGGATGGCTCTTTTCTTTAGCAGATGGCCAATTTCTGCAAAAGCGGCCTCCCACTGACCGGGTGGAACGTCGGGGAGGGACTTCAATTTTGGAATGTGATGAAATGGGATGCGGTATCCTCTGGATATGATGCGGAGGACCCAGCGGTCTGATGTTATGGACTCCCATGCCGCTAGGTGCTCCGAAAAACGTCCCCCGACTGCCTCCAGAGTGGAGCAGCCAGGCAACCCTTCAGGGCTGCTGCGCGGGCCGTTCAGAGAAGGGTTCTCTGGACCCGAAGTTCCTGGGAGCCTCTCTGCTCCTGGGGCGGCGTCCTCCCAGTCCTCCTCTGCCACGGAAGGACTGGTTGTCCGGAGCGGGTTGGGACTGCTGCGACTTCCGGAACCACATCTTCTTCTGGCCCTTTTGGTTCCTAGAATAGGGCCTCTGGGGCACAGAGAAGCGCATTCCGACGGCAGACAGCGTCTTCCCGTCCTTTTCGCTCTGGGTCAAAGTATCGCGAACAGTTTTGCCAAAAAGGGCAGAACCATCGAAGGGAGCGTTCGCAAATGACGCCTTGAAGGGCTCCATGAAATCGCAATGACGGAGCCAGGCCTGACGTCTAGTAACTAGGCCTGTCCCTGCGGCTCTAGCAGCTCCCTCCGTAGCATGGGACAGTAACCGCATAGAGGTATTAGTCACGGACCTGAGAGTGGCCATACGGGTGGAGTGCAACAATTTGTCCTCCTCCGACATGGACTCTGGGGGGGATGCAGCGTATTCCTTGATAAGATCGCGCTGCATCCTAATCACATGTGCCAGGTAGTTCAGCGCCCTCACTGAAAAGGTCGCTGAACTAAACATCCGCTTCCCCAAGCGGTCCATCATCCGAGGGGATTGGCTCCACGGTGACCGGATCCTTCCACGCCCTGGTGGTAATCAGGTCCACCAGGGGGTCGGCAGGAGGTGACACCCAAGAGGTAGACGGGCCCGCTTCAAATGCCTCCAAGAACACGGACTCGTCCGAGGAAGACTTGGGGGCAGACCACCCCCCCCCCTTATGAGAAGCATTTCCATGATGTCTCCAAAGGAGACATCCTCGGGGGGTGATCTTGGGGAGCCTTCCCCTTCCTCCAAATCCGTGTCTTCTGTGAGAGACTCGGGGGAGTCTATGTGCCTCCTTTTGCACGTATGCTTGCGAGGGGCATCCTCCGGGGGGCTGTCAGTAGACCCCTCGCAAGCGGTGTCATGTTCCAAAGGAACAACTTGGGGCAAAGGAGCGGGCTGTCCCAGTGGCCGGATGGTGGAAGCCTGGCCCAGTGCAGATGGAGCGCAGGACGGAGCCGAAGCAAGTGCCGGGGGTCCGTAAACCCTCAATAGGGCCCTCTCCTCTACATCAAAAGCCGAGGGGGAGCCGACCTCGACCAAAGGATCCGATAATCGGCTCCACCTAGGATCCGAAGAGTGGATCGGAGCCGGCACCGAAGCACTCGGATCCGAGGGGACAGTGCGCTCCGACACGGACGGCGCCGAAGGAGCACTGATCCCCCCGGATCCGAAGCTCAGATCCAGGCTCCGAGAGGTCGGATCCGAAGCACTCGAGGGCAGGGTCAGATCCGAAGTACCCAGTACTATCGGCGCCGACCCACCCCCGGCTCCGAAGCTGCTCGGCTCCAACTGCTCCGAACCCGGGTAGCGGGTCGGAGAAGGAGCTATAGGTTTAAAGAAAGGGGTCGGTCCAGATCAGCATCAGATAAACTGTACGTGGATCTCGACGAGGCTACCGAGGTAGGCCTTGAGTGCCTCCTCGATAGCCTCGACGGAGATCGGGTCTCCTCCTCCTCAGGTCCCGGTGAAAAGCACACAGGAGACCAGAGCCGAGGAGGGGGAGAACCAGCAGACAAGGAGGCCAGAGGAGAAGCCCGCTTGGCAGGCGGGGCCGAAACAGAGGTCTCGGCCCGCCGCTTATGGTGCTTTTCCCTCCGGTCCTTCTTTCTTGCTTCCCTCTCCTCCAAACCACTAGAGGGAGGTTGAGTCCCAGGTGGAGGAGGGGGAGCCAGAGAGGAGGGAACCGTAGACACGGTACCCCCCGAAGGAGTGGTAGCCGGAGCCGAGTCCGGGGGCAAAAGTCCCGCCAGGACCAGCTTCGACCTCCGCTCCTTCAATGCCCTGGGGTTGAACCCTGCACAAATGGAACATCCAGAAGTGAGGTGTTCAACCCCAGACATCAACGAGTGTGGCCATCAGCAGGGGAAAGCTTATGGCCACACTCGGAGCACTTCGAAAAAAAAGCCTTAGGGGGTTCAGACATCCTAAGGACACTACTTTTTACTTTAATTAGTCTAAAAATTAAAGAAAGTAAAGGCTAACTAGCCAAACAAACACAGGCCCAAACACACACTACGCACCAGCGAGGGGAGGGTAACTAAAAGTTATAAAAGTTATTAAAACTAAACAACTTTAAGCTATAAAGAAGGGAAACCTATAACTTTCACACAAAACTAACTGAAAAAACTTAAATTTAACACTGAAAATTGCAATAATAAACACTTAGCTGTAGAGCTCTAGAATCCAATCTGGTCACCAGCGCGGCAAACTAGATCTGGGGTCATGTAGGGAGAGCAGGGCATTATGGGTGAGGGAGGAGCTGAGAGCTCGGATCCATAGCTGGAAAACCATGCCGGTTCGGATCCGATATCGGATCCATAACCCACAGGTTGCAGACAAATGAATCTCCTACTTCAGATCTGGGTTTATCGGTAGATCCAGCTTTGAGTTTTTCTAATCATATCAACCAGTTGATTAATGATTATAGGTTTTATAAAAGATTTATAAAGTCTAGAAACCAGAAATTAAGTCATTGTTTGTTAATTACATTAGACGCAAACATGAGTAACATGTGACAACATGGAAACCTTATAAGAAAACTAGCATGAGTAAATTGGAAAGAGTACAGTGGAAATATACCAAGAACATCCATAGATGTGAAAATTTAAGTTACTATGAATGACTAAAATATCTGAACTTGTACAATGTCTCTTAAAGATATTTAATAGGAGATCTGACTCAGGTATATAGGGCATTTAGAGACAACTATCTCTGGGAATGTTTGGGGTTATCAAAAACTAATACAGAATCATTAGATGACCTATGTAGAAGATTGTATAGGAAAGAGAGATGTACTAATTGGCTCTCTGAGAGAGCATCTGAGGCATGGAACAGACTGCCAAACTACATTAAAGCAAGCACTAGTTTAGATATTTTTAAGAACAGCCTGGACACTATTATCACAACAACTGATTTGGTATATTGGCAAGCTGGAAGGGCATTAATGCCTGTACTTGAAATATTTGTATGTATGTATGTATGTTTTCTTTTTATCTGTTTATGTGTCAGGAAAAAACACAGTATGTATCAGTCGAGAGAATGAACTCAAAATGTTTTGGTTCTAGTGCTCAGCTGACTTGTGCAAGAATAAACTAAACTGTGTAGTGAAAGAATAAATCAGCAGATGTACAAGTATAAAAGATCAGCATTCCATCAGGGTTCCATTGCATGAACAAACTCTTTATTTAGGATGATTGTTTTAATTTATGCCTGAATAAAGCTCTTTGCCTGAATGTACTGATTTGACAGACAGAAAGCAGGTTTGCAGACTGAAAGTTTTAACACTGACAAGTAGTGTCTATTTAGGAGAATTTCATAACAGTATAGGATAACTAATAAAATACCATAATTGTGCTTGTGACGACTGTGCCCTGGCCCAGCAATCAAGGAGCTACAATCCTCACAAACACCAGGGAGGTCGTCTCATAGAAGAGGAAAGGATAACTAATACACACAGTAAAGTACAATTTCCCTTAAGTGCACACAGAGAACACAGTCAGTCTGGGGCTGGTTGCTCCCTTGCTCACCAGGTCCCCAATAAGACTCCCCACTGGCACAGCTATAGGGTCCAGGTCTCAGCTTAACTGGGCAAACTAAAACCTCCAGTACCCTCTCTGTCCAACCAGTGATTCGTGTCCCTGCCAAGTAGCTGACACAATACACACACACTTTGAGATAAGTATTTATACAACTTCACAGAGACTCCTGGGAAAGGCTGACACAGATTCTCCAATTGTGCCCCTTTACCCAGACTATACGGTAGTAATTACTGCCACCACCCAGTTAATATCAGCTAATAAAAGGCCCTTAAAAGGGTGTCAAATTATTACTGTGCAATATTAATATCCAATGGTAGTATGACTAACAGTCAAGGCTTACTTTAGAGTGGTCTATTACAATAACCTCTATAAATATGCATTGTACTCTAGGGCTTCTCTCTACATAAATCAGTCACAGGTAGAAAGTTTTAAAAATATTTAATAATAAATAATTAAAACACAAGACAAAACTACTACACCACAGTTATATCTAAGAGTTCACAGATCACACAGAAACTTCAAATAATACAGTAGGACATGTCTGATTTCAAAGAAAGATACCTAATTAATCTTTACTAGCTTTAACTATTCCTACAAGAAATCACAGTGCTAAGACTTACATGTGAGCACAAGGCAGAGTTCTGGTAAGCTGGATATCAAGATCAAAATGCTCTTAGTCTCTTGTGAGAAATAATATTTAAACATTACTCACAAACATGTCTCTAAGGCCCTCCCAAAATTACATAGTTTTTGACACTTAGGTTTTCCCAGTATTCATATTGCATCATCTTAACACCTGGTCTGAGTTCTCAGGCCACAAACTGCATTATTTAGCAATCTAACACCTGCACAGAAACTTACAACAATAGAAGACATTTCACAATGTATATTCTAAAAGAAACCAGAGCAATAAAACACCTTCCACATCTAAATTCTAGTCATAAACTTTAGCCTTAAAACAATGGGCATGAAATCTTCATCTAGCTGCCCTGGAGCCGAATTCTAACATTAAAGAGATTCATAAAATCTTTTCAACTTAAAAAGACACATTTGAAATACTTGGCTTGGTTTTCCTTACAGCGGCTGGCGATGTTGCAGCAATCTTGAAGTTCACATTTGACAGTTTTTTCTTACATTTAAAAACACAAGCCTGTATTTTACATGTATTTATAGATTTGATAGAATTATGTATCAAATTCTATTTGACTAGGTTGGCAGCCTTCGCCCATCTCTCCCCAATAGTCACACCCCCCCCCAGGAAACTCAAGCAAGTTTTTCAAGTGCCTCTTTAGAAGCATTGCTTGAGAGTGTCAGGTCTATCTGGGTGTACCTCACCCCATTCCCTGTCTTGAGAGCACATCTGCATTGGCATTGCTACTCCCACTACAGTGCTACACTGATATATCATATGCTTGCAACCCCAGACTCCATCTTAGCAACTTGGCATTTTGTTTACTGGCTCTTTTTAACCATGTTAGAGGGTTGTGATCTGTCATCACATATAATTTTCTTCCATACAGATAAGGCTGGTTTTTGTAGTGCCCACACTATGGCTAGACATTCCTTTTCTACCGTTGCATTGCATTCCTCCCTGGGTTGCAGCCTATGACTGAGAAAAACACTGGGTGCTCTTCTCCCTCTGAAGAAATCTGGCAAAGTACAGCCCCCCACCACTATGTCTGAAGCATCCACCTGCACAACAAATTGTTTGCTGTAATCTGGACTGGCTAACACATGGGGTCCTCCCAAAGCTTCCTTAAGCTTCTGAAATGCCTGCTCACATGCTGGGGTCCACACTACCTTATCTGGCCTGTTCTTCCTTTTCAGGTCTGGGAGGGGAGCAGCTATGGTACTATAATTGGGAACGAACTTTCTGTAGTACCCTGCTGTCCCCAAGAATGCCCTCACCTGCTTTTTGGTAACAGGTGCAGGCCATGCCTGAAAGGCTTCCACTTTGGCAGGTTCTGGCCTTATCTCACCACTCCCCAGTCTATGTTCTAGGTAGGAGACCTCTGCCATACCCACCTGACATTTGCTCGGCTTAATGGTCAACCCTGCCCTCTGTAGTCTGCCCAGCACCTTCCTAACATGCTGAAGGTGCTCTTGCCAGGAATGGCTGTAGATAGCAATATCATCCACGTAAGCAAGGGCAAACCCTCCTGCTAAGATATCTACTAGCCTCTCGAAAGTCGCTAGGGCATTCTTCATCCCAAAGGGCATCTTTGTGAACTCATACAAGCCAAAAGGAGTCACAAAGGCTGACTTCTCTCTAACACTGGGAGTCAAGGGCACCTGCCAGTAACCCTTGGTAAGATCAATGGTTGTAAGATACTTAGCCCCACCCAGCTGCTCTAGGGCTTCATCTGTCCTAGGCAGGGGGTAAGCATCTGCCTCTGTGTGACTATTTAATTTCCTGTAATCCACACAGAACATGTTGCTGCCATCCATCTTTGGCACCAACACCACTGGTGAGGCCCAGGGACTGTTGGACTCTTGAATAACCCCTAGTTCCAACAGCTCCTGTACTTCTTCCCTCATAGTCTGACTCTCTCAGGTACCCTATAAGATGCCTGCCTAACAGGCCTTTGGGATCCTGTATCCACCTGGTGCTGCACCACATGGGTGCACCCTGGTTTCCCAGTGAACACGTCCCCAAATTCCTGCAACACTGCTCGGATCTCTCAAACCTGGGTAGGAGATAGCTGCTGAGGCATTGCTACCCCTTCCACCGAGGTGTCAGCCCGAGCCTCACTGAGGAGATCAGTCACCAGATCTCTCTCAGACTCCTCCTGCAATCCACTGCAAATACTCAGCACAAGGGCCTTCCTATCATGGTAAGGTTTCATCATGTTAACATGGTACAATTTGTGCCCCTGCCATCTGCCTAGCACTTCCACCATGCAGTTAACATCACTTACCTTTCTTACCACCTTGTAGGGTCCCTCCCAAGCTGCTTGCAACTTGTTGTGTCTGATAGGAATGAGAACCAACACTTGCTGCCTTACAGCATACTCTCTAGCTCGAGCATTTCTGTCATACCTCAACTTTTTCTGTTGTTGGGCTTCTGCTAGGTTCTCATGGACCAGGCCCATGAGTTCCCTAAGCCTTGTCCTGAGGTTCAGGACATATGCCACAACAGACTCCTTGTGAGACTCACACTCACCTTCCCACTCATCTCAAATTAAATCTAGAGGTCCCCTCACCCTATGCCCATACAGTATCTCAAAGGGTGAGAAAGCTGTGGATTCCTGGGGAACCTCTCTGTGAGCAAACAACAGATGGGGCAAATATTTGTCCCACTCCCTCTTAAACTGATCTTCAAATGCCCGTAGCATGGACTCGATTGTAGAGTTTAACTTCTCAACAAGACCATTAGTCTGGGGATGGTAGGGGGTGGTCTTCATGTGCTTCACCCCACAGGACTTCCACAGACAAGCCAGCAGGTCCGACATAAAATTGTCACCTCTGTCAGACAGTATTTCCTTTGGGAAACCTACCCTGCTGAAAATCTCTAGCAAAGCATTTGCCACCTTCTCTGCCTCAATGGAGAACAAAGCCACTCCCTTAGAGTATCGTGTAGCATAATCTACAATCACTAGGATATACTTTTTCCCTGTGGAACTTGGGGTACTCAGAGGACCCACAATATCCATAGCTACCTTCTGAAATGGCTCTTCAATCACAGGCAAAGGCATCAGAGGAGCTCTCACCTTGTCTCCTGCCTTGCCTACCTTTTGGCACTGCTCACAGGTCCTGCAGTACCCTGTTACATCTCTGGAAATTCCAGGCCAATAGAAGTTTTGCATAATACGCCTCTTTGTACATTTTATACCCACATGACATGCCAAGGGAATATCATGGGCTATGTCTAGAAGCACCAGATGGTAAGCTCTAGGCACTACCAATTGTTGTACTCTCTCACCTTCTAGCGCACCCTCAGGGGTCAACTCTTTGTACAGTAACCCTTTGTTCCAGTATACAGACTCCCCCTTCTCTTGGGAATCAGGTGCCTCCCTAGCTTCCTGCCTCAGGCCTTGCAATGTAGGGTCTGAGAGCTGAGCCTGTCTCAAGTCTCTCCTTGTAAACCTTCCCAGCTCCCCTTCCACAAGAAGTCTGGCATCCTCTGACAGCGGTGCCTCACTGTCAGCCTGGGTACAACTACTCACCTCTACCTTTGCAGTTACCCTGTCCAAGGGAACATCGGTACCCACAAGCAGCTGTGGCTCACATTCAGTCTCAATGCTACAGCGTAGCTCACTCCCTGAAGTAACCACCTCAGCTGTCCTGGCTGCAAGTATGCAGTCTGTCTGGGTCTCCTCCAGGCTACCAGACCCACATAGTTGTCTCCTAGCCTCACTGCATGTAACTGCATAAGTACATAGTACTGCCTCATCCAAATCCTTTCCTCTCAGGACATCTGCAGGATGGTACTTCCACACCCCTGTTGTCTCAAGGCAACCCACTGTTGGGATTTTGTCTTTCCCACTAACTGGGTCCCTCACCTTTGGTTCCCCACCTTGCCTCCGTGGACACATGTATGCCACATAGCCCCACTGGTTGCATTCAAAACATTTCACCCTAGGTCCTGGACGTGTACCTGGACTAGTGGCTTCCCCTGCTACTGGCAGATTCTGTTGGGGCAGTCTGTGCTGCCCACCATGGGTTCCTTTAGTCCCATGAGCAGTACTGGGAGTCCATTTCTTGTGCAGGGCTGCCCTGCTTGCTAGGTATAGGTCTCCCTTCTTCCCCAACTCCTCTGAAGTAGCACACTGTCTATCAGCTAACCAGATCCTCATGTCCTCAGGCAAAGTGCTAAGGGCTTGTTCCCTTACCAAAAGGTCTGCCAGCCCTTCAAACGTTGTGATCTGACATCCACTCACCCAGCTATGAAAATAAGTGCTCAGTTCAATAACATATTCACATACATTTTTATCTGCCTTGCGTCTATGCTCATGAAACTTTTTCCTATACATTTCAGGTGTTAGCTTAAAACATTCCAATAAATGTCTTTTTACAGCAGTATAATCAAAACAGTCAGTGTCATGCACTTTTGCTAAATAAGTTACAGCTTTACCATGGAGTAAGGAGGTCAGGAACCGTACCCTGATCCCTTGGTCAACTTCATACTGTTTATATACCCGCTCGAACATATGAATGAAGCTATCAAAATTATCTTCCTCTTTAAACTGTGGAAGAAATTTACTGACCTTTTGTGCTTCTAGGGTCCGGTTACTCCCTTCCCCATTACCTCCATGACTCTGGCGAAGAGTCAGCATTTCCCTCTCATGCCTCCTCTGCTGTTCATTTTCCTCAGCTTGTAGACTCCTCATTTTCTCGGCTGCTTCTAGTTCCATATGCCTAGCCTCCAACTCAAGTCTCTTTAGCTCCAGCTGGATTTTTAAGTCCACTGCAGAAAGGTTGAGCTGTCCATTCTCCAAGGATATTGTATCTCCACTGTCAGTCTGATTGTCCTCCCGGCTGCTGTTTTCTGATGCAATCCGGTCTGCTTTAGTCAGGTTTCCATGCACCAGTCCCCTAGCACACATATCTGCCAGCTGGCTCCTTGTCAGCTTTCCATACTCTTCTGCTGGCATGCTGCCTGCTCACCCTGACTAACACTAAGCTAACAAAAGAAATAAAGCAATTGTGATCTGAAGTCTGAATATACACTGCGTGGCTGTTTTAGAGTATAGAACACTTTCAGAGATCACTGTACATAAGCTACAGGAATTCGCTCCACCCACACCACTACAAGCCAATTAGTATGTGAAGTAGATCCCACCACTGCCAAGCACTTGTGACGACCGTGCCCTGGCCCAGCAATCAAGGAGCCTCAATCCTCACCACTAACACCAGGGAGGTTGTCTCATAGAAGAGGAAATTATAACTAATACAGACAGTAAAGTACAATTTCCCTTAAGTGCACACAGAGAACACAGTCAGTCTAGAGCTGGTTGCTCCCTTGCTCACCAGGTCCCCAATAAGACTCCCCACTGGCACAACTATAGGGTTCATGTCTCAGCCTAACTGGGCAAACTAAAACCTCCAGTACCCTCTCTGTCCAACCAGTGCTTCATGTCCTTGCCAAGTAGCTGACACAACACACACACACTTTAAGATAAGTATTTATACAACTTCACAGACACTCCTGGGAAAGGCTGACACAGATTCTCCAATTGTGCCCCTTTACCCAGACTATACAGCAGTAATTACCGCCACCACCCAGTTAATATCAGCTACTAAAAGGTCCTTAAAAGGGTGTCCAATTATTACTGTGCAATATTAATACCCAATGGTAATATGACTAACAATCAAGGCTTACTACACAAATCAGCCACAGGTAGAAGGTTTTAAAAATATTTAATAATAAATAATTAAAACACAAGACAAAACTACTACACCACAGAGATATGTAAGAGTTCACAGATCACACAGTAGCTTAAAATAATACAATAGGACAGGTCTGATTTCAAAGAAAGATACCTAATTAATCTTTACTAGCTTTAACTATTCCTACAAGAAATCACAGTGCTAAGACTAGGGACGGCTCGTGCTATTGGACTGCAGCCCTCCCAGCTGTGCAGCCCCCAGCTGTAAAAAAGTAAAATAAAGCAAAAAAGAAAATGAAATAAATAATAAACACAAGTCCCGGAACATCGCGCATGCGCACTCACAGCATTTGGACTGCTGGTGAACCAGTTTGGAGCATGCGCACAGAATCCAGACTGTCTCCACCAGCAGTCCGGAGTATGAAGACAACATTCAACTCCAAAGTTTCCCAGCTGTCTATGCAGTTACAACTGCAGAGACTGGAAGGGGATCGGACTGCAACATCCTCAGGCACGAAGGACTAGCTGCTCTCACGGGAAGGAAGAACAGGATCAGAATGGGAATTACTCGGCGGATTTAGCACGGACTTTACTCCGCATGGAAAGAACTTTGCTTTACAGCAGCTTTGGCTCATGGCATTACTCGGCGTGGAAAGGATGTACTCAGCATGGAAAGGACTTTACAGCAGCTTTGGCTCAGGTAGTGTGTGTGTGTGTGTGTGTGTGTGTGTGTGTGTGTGTGTGTGTGTGTGTGTGTGTGTGCGTGTGTGTGTGTGTATGTGTCATGCCCCAGTTGCTACATGGTGGTGGTTAGAGAATAAGGCTTGAACCCTGTACCTTGGAGCCAAGTGGCAAGAGCCTGAATTCCCTAACCACCACCATTTATAAATATTTGCAGATTTTTGCCTCATATTTGTTCTGTTCCTTATAAAATCTGTGGTTTCTGTATTTTTGTTTCTTAACACAGTCAGTAGTGCAGTCTGGTTTGATTCTTGGCTGGGGTGCCTTCTGTGTGGAGTCTGCATGCCCTCCCTGTGTTTGTGTGGGGGTTTGCTCTGATGTCCTCCCATCTTGCAAAGACATGTGCCTGGAGTGTTTCTGCTGAAAACTGGCTTTTGTTCCAAGTCAGACTTTCCTGGTTAACAAATGTTAAATAAAAATGACAAGCATTTTAATTTCAGACTTCATATTCTTCAGAAAGTACATGGTAATACAAAACCTATTATTATAGCAATTTTCTAAGTTTATAAGATGGATATTTAAAAACTGTCCCTATTTTTGGGACTGTATTCCTATATTATTGACTTCATCCAGGTTTTTTGCGCCAAGGTTGAGAGCTATGGTGAGAACTGAATTCACTGAATATGTTTGGGGGTTGTATTCCCTCATTATTGGCTTTGTTCAGGTGTTTTGTGCTAAGATGTTGACAGCTATGGTGAGAACTGAATTCACTAAATGGTAGCCATTTAAGTTTCAGTCTTCCTCTTTTTCACAAAACTGATAATTTGGCATAGTGGTATGTTGATCTGACTATTTTGTACAGGGTCCTGGGTTCAATACTTGGCAGTAAAATGTATGGTGGTAACACAGCATTTTATTCTAGCAACTTTCCAACATTATATAAGCAATGTTTAAAATGTATCCCTGTTTTTTGGTCTTTTGCCCCCCCCCCAAATTTTGGATTTTTCCAGATTTCTTGTGCTGCAAAGTTTAGAGATACAGCTGAGTGTCAAGTAGATTTTACAAGAAGCTGAGAGCTGTATAGGAACAAAAGTTTAGTGCTGCTTATGCTGAGTCTGATTTAATTGTTAATAGCATAACAGGTAGTGTACTTGCTTTTGATGCAGAAGGCTGTGGGTTCTACTCCCACAGTAAGTAGATGCATTGCTGATACTGTACTGTATTGTAAAGGGGGTGGCTGCTGCAGTCCTTTTTGATGAAGATACCTAGCAACTATATGAACCTGTTATCAGTTTGCCATCCATTCCCTATTGCAATATTACTAGCTTATCGTTTTTTTTTTAATGCAACATAGGCAATTTATTCCTCAAGGGCAACATGCACTTTATTTGTAGATGAAACAATGAAATATAAAGCTGTTTGCTAGCAGCAACCTCTTCATTAGTTACAGATTTCTTTAATGTGGAACTATTTAGGTGACTTTTACTTCTTCAGAGATTGTGCATATTTACTGATACTGGTGGACTGTAGAAGTTTGAGTAGACTTTTATGATAGAAATGTTCCAAATTCGGCAGTTTTGTCATTATTGGTGCATGCATTTTGTTTCATTGTTTACTGGAAAAATGTTCAAAACAACAAATTTAAAACGCCCTCTAACAACTGTACTATATTGTACAAGGAATATAATTTAATACAATCAGGAAGGTGTATGAAAGAGCAGGTTTATTTTTCGTGTGCAAGGGGCCTATGATTTGAAAACAGCCCAAAGTTAATCTTTATCTGCCACTGGCAAAATTTATTTTCTTTGAATGTGAGTTTCAATGTTGTTTCAATGGATGTGAGTTTCAAGGGCAGAGAAGTTTTAATGCTAATAAATCTGGTTTCATTGTGAAATTGCATTACTTTGTTTAGCAGATGATTTAGTGTTTGTGCTGTAAAATGCAAAATAAAACTTTCAAATGAAGTCCAAATCATCATAGAAGTAAATTAGTATGCACATTAGTGTTTATGGTAAATGGGGTGAAATAGCCAAGTAATGGTTCATTGGAATGGCTGCAGGGTGGAGGCTCCATTCAACCATGATTTTGTGAGGGGGAAGGGTGGCAAACTCAAAGACAGCCCAACTGACCATATTTTTACAGAATGAATAGATTTTTACTTCTTATTTTTGGTTTGTTCCTCATAAAATGCGTGGTTTTCTGGCAAATAATTTAGAAATGAAGTGACTAAATAATGACAGACACTGAGTTTCAGACTTCATAACCTTCAGAAAAATGCATGCTAAAGCAAGACCTGTTATTCTATCAACTGTCTCAGTTTATACAACAATTGTTAGTACTGTTTATATGTTCCCCCAGTATATTTGGCCTTGTCCAGATTTCTTGCATTAACAGGTTGAGAGGTAGATGCAAATAAATTGCTTTAGAGAATTAGGCATATCCGAACCTCTCAAATGTCCCCAATTTTGGCTCAGAATGTTGGTCTTCCCCTAATAATCCCGCCGCAAAATGGCAATTTTGGAAGAAAACACGAGGGTTTACAATTAAGAAATAACTGTAATAATCAGAGTTATAGATTACTTTTATTTCAGAAATGCATGTAGATTCTTTTATTTTGTCAGCTGCTCAAGTTAGCAGTACTAATATTAAAAAAGTGTCCCTTCTTTGACAGGTTCCCAGCTGTATTGTGTGGCTATTTTATATTTTTCTACAAACTACGAACAAAAAAGGCAGTACAAACTTGTAAAACACAAAGCCCGAAGTGGTTAGCTGAAAACCGCCAAACTACTGTTGAAAACAGTCACGAACAGTCACAAAATGGATTTCCTTTAACACAATTTTAATGGTGTTTTCGGAAACGACTATGCGTTTCCTTCTTCAGAAGATAAAACCAAAAGGCAAAAAACAACGTAATCACATCCAGCCCATCCTATTAAAACAATTTAAGACATCATGTGATCCTGATTAATTAATACATACGCTCAAAGCTATGCTAACATTTTACTAACCACAATTCTAACTAAATTTTTTTTTTTTTTTTTTTTTTTTTTTTTTATTTAACATTTTGTTGACCGGGAAAGTCCGACTAGGTTCCACAGATCCTGTTTTCAGCGGAGGCCCAGGGAGAAATGCTCCAGACACATGTCTTTAGAATGTGGGAGGAAACCGGAGTACCCGGAGGAAACCCACGCGAACGCAGGGAGAACATGCAAACTCCACACAGAAGGCACCCTGGCCGAGAATCGAACCAGAGAACCTCTTGCTGTGAGGCGACAGCATTAACCGCTGCACCACTGCGCCGCCAAATTAAAAACAATCCCAAAGTATATCCATTTATTTTAACTAAATAACTCTGAGATATAAGTTAATTATTATACTACTTAAAAACTTTTTCAAACTTTTCACATATACCACGAAAAACTAGTTATATTTGCATTTAAATAACCATAATTTAAATTGCATTAAAAATAATCCCAAAATATATCCACTTACTTTAATGAAAACTGGATAACATCTAGTGCAGATTTAAAAATAAATCCAAATTGGCCAATAGAACAAACGGCCAATATGGACAAGTTGAAGGCAGCAAAAAAGGAATAGAATCAGAATCCATTTCTAAGTCCTTTAAATTAAGGCATGTATAGCCAAGGTTGCTACTAAGTACATAACAATAGTATTAAAACAAGATGTCAACGTGTAAGAATCTCCATAGAACAACCTAAAAAGTCTGTGAAATAACAAGCTCCCCTATCTATTACAGGCAAGCTTTTTTAATACACAAGTGATAGACATATTTTCATTAAGCCCTGGGGCAAAAGTAGCCCCTGTCCTTATCTGCCAACACAGTTCTTGTATGTCCAAGTGAATTTGCCATGGACCCACATAAGGGGCAATTTCTATTTTTTGTAGCACCATAAATTCGAATTCATGATTAGGGAATTCCAAAATGTGGCATGCAAGTGCATTATTTATATTGCCTTTGGAGATGGCGTAATAGTGTTCATAAACACGTTGCCTCAATTTACGCTCCGTTTTCCCTATATAGAATGCGTGGCAAGCTGTGCACATTGCCACATACACTACAGCCTTCGTATCACAATTATATTTACCCATAATTCTATACGGAATTTTGTTGACCAATGCTGTATTACCTTCTTTTATGTGTTTGCATTGTGCACAGCTGCCACATTTACTCATTCCTTTAGTAGGTCTCCTTGTCTTGGATTGCCCACTTTCCAACAAAGTTTTCAAATTGACCCCTCGTCTAAAAGTTATAGGTGGTGGGCCACTGCAAATTTTCTGAACTTGTTTATCACTCGAAAGCAATGTCCAATTTTTACTCAAGATGCCCCTTATAAAATGGTGGTCTATTGAGAAAGTACATAAAAACCTGAGTTGATTATTAATTTGGCTAGATCCTCCCCTAATTGCTACATTAGCAATTGATTGGTTAATTTGATTAGCAACATTATAGAGTATTACCCTTCCTCTGGCTGCTGTGCTCCCTGCTCTGGAGCTGGACACTGATACTCAACCAGTGTTACAGTCTGTCCCTGCACAAAATACCTGCTATCTCCCAACTGGACTCCAATAAATGATAGGGAAAGCAAGGAAAACTCTAACAGCTCCCAAAGAGATACTTTGTTACTGAATACAAGAAATACTCAACCAGTGTTACAGTCTGTCCCTGCACAAAATACCTGCTATCTCCCAACTGGACTCCAATAAATGATAGGGAAAGCAAGGAAAACTCTAAGCTCCCAAAGAGATACTTTGTTACTGAATACAAGAAATACTCAACCAGTGTTACAGTCTGTCCCTGCACAAAATACCTGCTATCTCCCAACTGGACTCCAATAAATGATAGGGAAAGCAAGGAAAACTCTAACAGCTCCCAAAGAGATACTTTGTTACTGAAAACAAGAAAGTATGTATTGATAGTGGCATACACAAACTGTTATCTAATGGCTGAAATGATCTATGTTTAGATACTTAAGCCTCCCAAACAGGTTTGCCAGCAGCCTTACCCTTCTCAAAAGCCTTTTCTTCTCTACCTAGCATTGTAGCAAATACTCCTTCTAACCCCCTTATTCTCTCTTTTTTCTGTCTGTACCTAGGCATCCCACTCTAACTACATAGTATCTGACCCTTTGGTCTTGTTTTAAACATAATCTATCACTTAATACTCATCCCTTTACTGATAAAACGCTCTACCTTCCTACTTTTTTTAGCTTGCCTTCTCTGCTCCTAGCTTTCTCAGACTCTCTATACTCCTTCCACCCTTGTACTTGCCCTTTCCTATTACACTTGCTTCCTTTCATATCCTGAGCATCTTGCTTTCAGTACCCATACCTGTGACTGACCTCTTACACTCCTAGACTTACCTGCTGGATTTTTCCTACTTTGCTGATTGTCTTCCTCCACATTCTGCTCTCCTGTCTCTGTTATTTTCTCATCCTTACTTTTTTCCTTCCTATCTGGCTCGTTGACTATCTCTCCCACTGTTATCTTACCTTCTACTTCCTTAGCTTGGGTCTTGCTACACATTAGCTCCTGCTACACCTTTGAATCACTTAATTACTTAACTCTCTATCCACTCTTCCTCTGATACTCCAAACACTTTGCTATTGTGCCTTAATAAGTTCTCCTCATCCCTAAACTTTTCTTATAGAATTCCTTCCCATTCTTTTCTTACCCCATGACTACTATTCTTTCCCGCCTCTAATCTTTCTCCCTTCCCCCCTTACCCTATTACTACTATCCTTTCCCGCCACTAAACTTTATCCCCTCCCCCCCTCACCTCACCTCCTCTCTCACCTTATAAATATACCCCGTACTGAAGGCCGCCATCTTCTTTCTATTACCCTTCCTCTGGCTGCTGCGCTCCCTGCTCTGGAGCTGGACACTGAGTAAGTCAAACATGCTCGGTCTGGTATTAGACTTTTATTTCTGTTGTTAACCTTGTTGGCATTGTTTCTTTGTAAGCGTACTCTGTTATGTGACTCTATACTGAGTAATGCTTGTATTATCAGCGACGCTAATGCCGCTGCTCAGTACCTTGCTGCTATAGAAGTTACCCAACGTTTGCTCTGTGTATCCACCAGCTCTTTCATGTCATATCTGCATATATTCAACTGTTTTTAGACTTTTTTTGTATTGTATGGCTTCATAACACTTGTTTAATGCTTGTATAGTTAGCGTCTTTAGTTAAGACACACTGACTGCATATTTAAACAACTCTGCTCTCTACTAACATTTTCGATTGGTTCCGACTGCTGCTTAATTGACTAGCTGGTTTCTATAACCCTTAACTCCTTGTTTAATGCTTGTATAGTCATGGCTTTAGTTAAGACACACTGACTGCATATTTAAACAACTCTGCTCTCTATTACATTTTGTTTGGTTCCGCCTGCTGCTTATTGGACTAGCTGGTTTCTATAACCCTTAACTCCTTGTTTAAACTGTTGTATTAAGTTAAATATTGACCCAAGTAACATAGACTGCATATTAAGTCTGATTTACTCTGCTCTCTATTAACATTCTCGATTGGATCCGACTGCTGCTTAACTGACTAGCTGGTTTCTACAACCCTTAAACTATGCTATTGTTAACTACATTCTGGTCACCGCTTGCTGTACTTGTTTAATGCTTTATTGTGTATAGACAAGCTATAATTCACGTTGGGACCCTCTTAGTAGCCCGACCAATACTGTAGCGACTGCCACGTGTTACTACCCTTACATTCTTCTTAAAAATTGACTTGTCCTATATTTTAGTTGTCCTGTTACTGGACCGATCTGTAATTATATAATATTCTACCTCAGCATATACAACGCTCTAGTGACTTAGTTTTGTCTACCGTCATACTTGCTAATTGAACTAAGCTAGATATTTGCTTATAATTTACCATGTAACTGCACTCCTTACCTAAAATACACTTCAGCAATCGCTACTGTGGCCTGTTATTCTGTATTAGAACATGATAGCTTTTACAAAGTAGCTTTCTTGATGTTATCCTGCCTGATAATAACCGACTGTATTGCAATCTATGTGATACACTCGAATGGTATATTGTGAATGTAGTGTATATCAGCCAAAGGATCTTTCCATACTATCTTAGGTGCAGCTACTAATATGAACCTGTGTAACAGTTGATGGTTGGTGCCACTGGTACATTAGATTAGACTAGAATAGACACTTTAGATATTAAGAAGATACATTTTGCATATCTAGTTTTGATCCTTGCATACTATATAATATTACAGATTAAATATTTTAATGAGTCTATAAACTTACAGTTTTTCTCTTGTACTGCCTACCTCATTACCTTCTCTTTCTCCTTCCCTACAGTACTCAACCAGTGTTACAGTCTGTCCCTGCACAAAATACCTGCTATCTCCCAACTGGACTCCAATAAATGATAGGAAAACAAGGAAAACTCTAACAGCTCCCAAAGAGATACTTTGTTACTGAAAACAAGAAAGTATGTATTGATAGTGGCATACACAAACTGTTATCTAATGGCTGAAATGATCTATGTTTAGATACTTAAGCCTCCCAAACAGGTTTGCCAGCAGCCTTACCCTTCTCAAAAGCCTTTTCTTCTCTACCTAGCATTGTAGCAAATACTCCTTCTAACCCCTTATTCTCTCTTTTTTCTGTCTGTACCTAGGCATCCCACTCTAACTACATAGTATCTGACCCTTTGGTCTTGTTTTAAACATAATCTATCACTTAATACTCATCCCTTTACTGATAAAACGCTCTACCTTCCTACTTTTTTTAGCTTGCCTTCTCTGCTCCTAGCTTTCTCAGACTCTCTATACTCCTTCCACCCTTGTACTTGCCCTTTCCTATTACACTTGCTTCCTTTCATATCCTGAGCATCTTGCTTTCAGTACCCATACCTGTGACTGACCTCTTACACTCCTAGACTTACCTGCTGGATTTTTCCTACTTTGCTGATTGTCTTCCTCCACATTCTGCTCTCCTGTCTCTGTTATTTTCTCATCCTTACTTTTTTCCTTCCTATCTGGCTCGTTGACTATCTCTCCCACTGTTATCTTACCTTCTACTTCCTTAGCTTGGGTCTTGCTACACATTAGCTCCTGCTACACCTTTGAATCACTTAATTACTTAACTCTCTATCCACTCTTCCTCTGATACTCCAAACACTTTGCTATTGTGCCTTAATAAGTTCTCCTCATCCCTAAACTTTTCTTATAGAATTCCTTCCCATTCTTTTCTTACCCCATGACTACTATTCTTTCCCGCCTCTAATCTTTCTCCCTTCCCCCCTTACCCTATTACTACTATCCTTTCCCGCCACTAAACTTTATCCCCCCCCTCACCTCACCTCCTCTCTCACCTTATAAATATACCCCGTACTGAAGGCCGCCATCTTCTTTCTATTACCCTTCCTCTGGCTGCTGCGCTCCCTGCTCTGGAGCTGGACACTGAGTAAGTCAAACATGCTCGGTCTGGTATTAGACTTTTATTTCTGTTGTTAACCTTGTTGGCATTGTTTCTTTGTAAGCGTACTCTGTTATGTGACTCTATACTGAGTAATGCTTGTATTATCAGCGACGCTAATGCCGCTGCTCAGTACCTTGCTGCTATAGAAGTTACCCAACGTTTGCTCTGTGTATCCACCAGCTCTTTCATGTCATATCTGCATATATTCAACTGTTTTTAGACTTTTTTTGTATTGTATGGCTTCATAACACTTGTTTAATGCTTGTATAGTTAGCGTCTTTAGTTAAGACACACCGACTGCATATTTGCAAACAAGTCTGCTTTATCTGCATATATTCAACTGCTTTAGAGTTTTTGGTTTGTATGGCTTCATAATACTTGTTTAATGCTTGTATAGTTAGCGTCTTTAGTTAAGACACACTGACTGACTGCATATTTAAACAAGTCTGCTCTCTATTAACACTCTCGTTTGGTTCCGACTGCTGCTTAATTGACTAGCTGGTTTCTATAACCCTTATCTCCTTGTTTAATGCTTGTATAGTCAGCGTCTTTAGTTAAGACACACTGACTGCATATTTAAACAACTCTGCTCTCTATTACATTTTTGTTTGGTTCCGACTGCTGCTTAATGGACTAGCTGGTTTCTATAACCCTTAACTCCTTGTTTAATGCTTGTATAGTTAGCGTCTTTAGTTAAGACACACTGACTGCATATTTAAACAACTCTGCTCTCTATTAACATTCTCGATTGGATCCGACTGCTGCTTAACTGACTAGCTGGTTTCTACAACCCTTAAACTATGCTATTGTTATCTACATTCTGGTCACCGCTTGCTGTACTTGTTTAATGCTTTATTGTGTATAGACAAGCTATAATTCACGTTGGGACCCTCTTAGTAGCCCGACCAATACTGTAGCGACTGCCACGTGTTACTACCCTTACATTCTTCTTAAAAATTGACTTGTCCTATATTTTAGTTGTCCTGTTACTGGACCGATCTGTAATTATATAATATTCTACCTCAGCATATACAACGCTCTAGTGACTTAGTTTTGTCTACCGTCATACTTGCTAATTGAACTAAGCTAGATATTTGCTTATAATTTACCATGTAACTGCACTCCTTACCTAAAATACACTTCAGCAATCGCTACTGTGGCCTGTTATTCTGTATTAGAACATGATAGCTTTTACAAAGTAGCTTTCTTGATGTTATCCTGCCTGATAATAACCGACTGTATTGCAATCTATGTGATACACTCGAATGGTATATTGTGAATGTAGTGTATATCAGCCAAAGGATCTTTCCATACTATCTTAGGTGCAGCTACTAATATGAACCTGTGTAACAGTTGATGGTTGGTGCCACTGGTACATTAGATTAGACTAGAATAGACACTTTAGATATTAAGAAGATACATTTTGCATATCTAGTTTTGATCCTTGCATACTATATAATATTACAGATTAAATATTTTAATGAGTCTATAAACTTACAGTTTTTCTCTTGTACTGCCTACCTCATTACCTTCTCTTTCTCCTTCCCTACAGTACTCAACCAGTGTTACAGTCTGTCCCTGCACAAAATACCTGCTATCTCCCAACTGGACTCCAATAAATGATAGGGAAAACAAGGAAAACTCTAACAGCTCCCAAAGAGATACTTTGTTACTGAAAACAAGAAAGTATGTATTGATAGTGGCATACACAAACTGTTATCTAATGGCTGAAATGATCTATGTTTAGATACTTAAGCCTCCCAAACAGGTTTGCCAGCAGCCTTACCCTTCTCAAAAGCCTTTTCTTCTCTACCTAGCATTGTAGCAAATACTCCTTCTAACCCCCTTATTCTCTCTTTTTTCTGTCTGTACCTAGGCATCCCACTCTAACTACATAGTATCTGACCCTTTGGTCTTGTTTTAAACATAATCTATCACTTAATACTCATCCCTTTACTGATAAAACGCTCTACCTTCCTACTTTTTTTAGCTTGCCTTCTCTGCTCCTAGCTTTCTCAGACTCTCTATACTCCTTCCACCCTTGTACTTGCCCTTTCCTATTACACTTGCTTCCTTTCATATCCTGAGCATCTTGCTTTCAGTACCCATACCTGTGACTGACCTCTTACACTCCTAGACTTACCTGCTGGATTTTTCCTACTTTGCTGATTGTCTTCCTCCACATTCTGCTCTCCTGTCTCTGTTATTTTCTCATCCTTACTTTTTTCCTTCCTATCTGGCTCGTTGACTATCTCTCCCACTGTTATCTTACCTTCTACTTCCTTAGCTTGGGTCTTGCTACACATTAGCTCCTGCTACACCTTTGAATCACTTAATTACTTAACTCTCTATCCACTCTTCCTCTGATACTCCAAACACTTTGCTATTGTGCCTTAATAAGTTCTCCTCATCCCTAAACTTTTCTTATAGAATTCCTTCCCATTCTTTTCTTACCCCATGACTACTATTCTTTCCCGCCTCTAATCTTTCTCCCTTCCCCCCTTACCCTATTACTACTATCCTTTCCCGCCACTAAACTTTATCCCCTCCCCCCCTCACCTCACCTCCTCTCTCACCTTATAAATATACCCCGTACTGAAGGCCGCCATCTTCTTTCTATTACCCTTCCTCTGGCTGCTGCGCTCCCTGCTCTGGAGCTGGACACTGAGTAAGTCAAACATGCTCGGTCTGGTATTAGACTTTTATTTCTGTTGTTAACCTTGTTGGCATTGTTTCTTTGTAAGCGTACTCTGTTATGTGACTCTATACTGAGTAATGCTTGTATTATCAGCGACGCTAATGCCGCTGCTCAGTACCTTGCTGCTATAGAAGTTACCCAACGTTTGCTCTGTGTATCCACCAGCTCTTTCATGTCATATCTGCATATATTCAACTGTTTTTAGACTTTTTTTGTATTGTATGGCTTCATAACACTTGTTTAATGCTTGTATAGTTAGCGTCTTTAGTTAAGACACACCGACTGCATATTTGCATATATTCAACTGCTTTATCTGCATATATTCAACTGTTTTTAGAGTTTTTTTGTATTGTATGGCTTCATAATACTTGTTTAATGCTTGTATAGTTAGCGTCTTTAGTTAAGACACACTGACTGCATATTTAAACAAGTCTGCTCTCTATTAACACTCTCGTTTTGGTTCCGACTGCTGCTTAATTGACTAGCTGGTTTCTATAACCCTTATCTCCTTGTTTAATGCTTGTATAGTCAGCGTCTTTAGTTAAGACACACTGACTGCATATTTAAACAACTCTGCTCTCTATTACATTTTTGTTTGGTTCCGACTGCTGCTTAATGGACTAGCTGGTTTCTATAACCCTTAACTCCTTGTTTAATGCTTGTATAGTTAGCGTCTTTAGTTAAGACACACTGACTGCATATTTAAACAACTCTGCTCTCTATTAACATTCTCGATTGGATCCGACTGCTGCTTAACTGACTAGCTGGTTTCTACAACCCTTAAACTATGCTATTGCCGTCTACATTCTGGTCACCGCTTGCTGTACTTGTTTAATGCTTTATTGTGTATAGACAAGCTATAATTCACGTTGGGACCCTCTTAGTAGCCCGACCAATACTGTAGCGACTGCCACGTGTTACTACCCTTACATTCTTCTTAAAAATTGACTTGTCCTATATTTTAGTTGTCCTGTTACTGGACCGATCTGTAATTATATAATATTCTACCTCAGCATATACAACGCTCTAGTGACTTAGTTTTGTCTACCGTCATACTTGCTAATTGAACTAAGCTAGATATTTGCTTATAATTTACCATGTAACTGCACTCCTTACCTAAAATACACTTCAGCAATCGCTACTGTGGCCTGTTATTCTGTATTAGAACATGATAGCTTTTACAAAGTAGCTTTCTTGATGTTATCCTGCCTGATAATAACCGACTGTATTGCAATCTATGTGATACACTCGAATGGTATATTGTGAATGTAGTGTATATCAGCCAAAGGATCTTTCCATACTATCTTAGGTGCAGCTACTAATATGAACCTGTGTAACAGTTGATGGTTGGTGCCACTGGTACATTAGATTAGACTAGAATAGACACTTTAGATATTAAGAAGATACATTTTGCATATCTAGTTTTGATCCTTGCATACTATATAATATTACAGATTAAATATTTTAATGAGTCTATAAACTTACAGTTTTTCTCTTGTACTGCCTACCTCATTACCTTCTCTTTCTCCTTCCCTACAGTACTCAACCAGTGTTACAGTCTGTCCCTGCACAAAATACCTGCTATCTCCCAACTGGACTCCAATAAATGATAGGGAAAACAAGGAAAACTCTAACAGCTCCCAAAGAGATACTTTGTTACTGAAAACAAGAAAGTATGTATTGATAGTGGCATACACAAACTGTTATCTAATGGCTGAAATGATCTATGTTTAGATACTTAAGCCTCCCAAACAGGTTTGCCAGCAGCCTTACCCTTCTCAAAAGCCTTTTCTTCTCTACCTAGCATTGTAGCAAATACTCCTTCTAAAACCCTTATTCTCTCTTTTTTCTGTCTGTACCTAGGCATCCCACTCTAACTACATAGTATCTGACCCTTTGGTCTTGTTTTAAACATAATCTATCACTTAATACTCATCCCTTTACTGATAAAACGCTCTACCTTCCTACTTTTTTTAGCTTGCCTTCTCTGCTCCTAGCTTTCTCAGACTCTCTATACTCCTTCCACCCTTGTACTTGCCCTTTCCTATTACACTTGCTTCCTTTCATATCCTGAGCATCTTGCTTTCAGTACCCATACCTGTGACTGACCTCTTACACTCCTAGACTTACCTGCTGGATTTTTCCTACTTTGCTGATTGTCTTCCTCCACATTCTGCTCTCCTGTCTCTGTTATTTTCTCATCCTTACGTTTTCCTTCCTATCTGGCTCGTTGACTATCTCTCCCACTGTTATCTTACCTTCTACTTCCTTAGCTTGGGTCTTGCTACACATTAGCTCCTGCTACACCTTTGAATCACTTAATTACTTAACTCTCTATCCACTCTTCCTCTGATACTCCAAACACTTTGCTATTGTGCCTTAATAAGTTCTCCTCATCCCTAAACTTTTCTTATAGAATTCCTTCCCATTCTTTTCTTACCCCATGACTACTATTCTTTCCCGCCTCTAATCTTTCTCCCTTCCCCCCTTACCCTATTACTACTATCCTTTCCCGCCACTAAACTTTATCCCCCCCCTCACCTCACCTCCTCTCTCACCTTATAAATATACCCCGTACTGAAGGCCGCCATCTTCTTTCTATTACCCTTCCTCTGGCTGCTGCGCTCCCTGCTCTGGAGCTGGACACTGAGTAAGTCAAACATGCTCGGTCTGGTATTAGACTTTTATTTCTGTTGTTAACCTTGTTGGCATTGTTTCTTTGTAAGCGTACTCTGTTATGTGACTCTATACTGAGTAATGCTTGTATTATCAGCGACGCTAATGCCGCTGCTCAGTACCTTGCTGCTATAGAAGTTACCCAACGTTTGCTCTGTGTATCCACCAGCTCTTTCATGTCATATCTGCATATATTCAACTGTTTTTAGACTTTTTTTGTATTGTATGGCTTCATAACACTTGTTTAATGCTTGTATAGTTAGCGTCTTTAGTTAAGACACACCGACTGCATATTTGCATATATTCAACTGCTTTATCTGCATATATTCAACTGTTTTTAGAGTTTTTTTGTATTGTATGGCTTCATAATACTTGTTTAATGCTTGTATAGTTAGCGTCTTTAGTTAAGACACACTGACTGCATATTTAAACAAGTCTGCTCTCTATTAACACTCTCGTTTTGGTTCCGACTGCTGCTTAATTGACTAGCTGGTTTCTATAACCCTTATCTCCTTGTTTAATGCTTGTATAGTCAGCGTCTTTAGTTAAGACACACTGACTGCATATTTAAACAACTCTGCTCTCTATTACATTTTTGTTTGGTTCCGACTGCTGCTTAATGGACTAGCTGGTTTCTATAACCCTTAACTCCTTGTTTAATGCTTGTATAGTTAGCGTCTTTAGTTAAGACACACTGACTGCATATTTAAACAACTCTGCTCTCTATTAACATTCTCGATTGGATCCGACTGCTGCTTAACTGACTAGCTGGTTTCTACAACCCTTAAACTATGCTATTGCCGTCTACATTCTGGTCACCGCTTGCTGTACTTGTTTAATGCTTTATTGTGTATAGACAAGCTATAATTCACGTTGGGACCCTCTTAGTAGCCCGACCAATACTGTAGCGACTGCCACGTGTTACTACCCTTACATTCTTCTTAAAAATTGACTTGTCCTATATTTTAGTTGTCCTGTTACTGGACCGATCTGTAATTATATAATATTCTACCTCAGCATATACAACGCTCTAGTGACTTAGTTTTGTCTACCGTCATACTTGCTAATTGAACTAAGCTAGATATTTGCTTATAATTTACCATGTAACTGCACTCCTTACCTAAAATACACTTCAGCAATCGCTACTGTGGCCTGTTATTCTGTATTAGAACATGATAGCTTTTACAAAGTAGCTTTCTTGATGTTATCCTGCCTGATAATAACCGACTGTATTGCAATCTATGTGATACACTCGAATGGTATATTGTGAATGTAGTGTATATCAGCCAAAGGATCTTTCCATACTATCTTAGGTGCAGCTACTAATATGAACCTGTGTAACAGTTGATGGTTGGTGCCACTGGTACATTAGATTAGACTAGAATAGACACTTTAGATATTAAGAAGATACATTTTGCATATCTAGTTTTGATCCTTGCATACTATATAATATTACAGATTAAATATTTTAATGAGTCTATAAACTTACAGTTTTTCTCTTGTACTGCCTACCTCATTACCTTCTCTTTCTCCTTCCCTACAGTACTCAACCAGTGTTACAGTCTGTCCCTGCACAAAATACCTGCTATCTCCCAACTGGACTCCAATAAATGATAGGAAAACAAGGAAAACTCTAACAGCTCCCAAAGAGATACTTTGTTACTGAAAACAAGAAAGTATGTATTGATAGTGGCATACACAAACTGTTATCTAATGGCTGAAATGATCTATGTTTAGATACTTAAGCCTCCCAAACAGGTTTGCCAGCAGCCTTACCCTTCTCAAAAGCCTTTTCTTCTCTACCTAGCATTGTAGCAAATACTCCTTCTAACCCCTTATTCTCTCTTTTTTCTGTCTGTACCTAGGCATCCCACTCTAACTACATAGTATCTGACCCTTTGGTCTTGTTTTAAACATAATCTATCACTTAATACTCATCCCTTTACTGATAAAACGCTCTACCTTCCTACTTTTTTTAGCTTGCCTTCTCTGCTCCTAGCTTTCTCAGACTCTCTATACTCCTTCCACCCTTGTACTTGCCCTTTCCTATTACACTTGCTTCCTTTCATATCCTGAGCATCTTGCTTTCAGTACCCATACCTGTGACTGACCTCTTACACTCCTAGACTTACCTGCTGGATTTTTCCTACTTTGCTGATTGTCTTCCTCCACATTCTGCTCTCCTGTCTCTGTTATTTTCTCATCCTTACTTTTTTCCTTCCTATCTGGCTCGTTGACTATCTCTCCCACTGTTATCTTACCTTCTACTTCCTTAGCTTGGGTCTTGCTACACATTAGCTCCTGCTACACCTTTGAATCACTTAATTACTTAACTCTCTATCCACTCTTCCTCTGATACTCCAAACACTTTGCTATTGTGCCTTAATAAGTTCTCCTCATCCCTAAACTTTTCTTATAGAATTCCTTCCCATTCTTTTCTTACCCCATGACTACTATTCTTTCCCGCCTCTAATCTTTCTCCCTTCCCCCCTTACCCTATTACTACTATCCTTTCCCGCCACTAAACTTTATCCCCTCCCCCTCACCTCACCTCCTCTCTCACCTTATAAATATACCCCGTACTGAAGGCCGCCATCTTCTTTCTATTACCCTTCCTCTGGCTGCGCTCCCTGCTCTGGAGCTGGACACTGAGTAAGTCAAACATGCTCGGTCTGGTATTAGACTTTTATTTCTGTTGTTAACCTTGTTGGCATTGTTTCTTTGTAAGCGTACTCTGTTATGTGACTCTATACTGAGTAATGCTTGTATTATCAGCGACGCTAATGCCGCTGCTCAGTACCTTGCTGCTATAGAAGTTACCCAACGTTTGCTCTGTGTATCCACCAGCTCTTTCATGTCATATCTGCATATATTCAACTGTTTTTAGACTTTTTTTGTATTGTATGGCTTCATAACACTTGTTTAATGCTTGTATAGTTAGCGTCTTTAGTTAAGACACACTGACTGCATATTTAAACAAGTCTGCTCTCTATTAACACTCTCGTTTTGGTTCCGACTGCTGCTTAATTGACTAGCTGGTTTCTATAACCCTTATCTCCTTGTTTAATGCTTGTATAGTCAGCGTCTTTAGTTAAGACACACTGACTGCATATTTAAACAACTCTGCTCTCTATTACATTTTTGTTTGGTTCCGACTGCTGCTTAATGGACTAGCTGGTTTCTATAACCCTTAACTCCTTGTTTAATGCTTGTATAGTTAGCGTCTTTAGTTAAGACACACTGACTGCATATTTAAACAACTCTGCTCTCTATTAACATTCTCGATTGGATCCGACTGCTGCTTAACTGACTAGCTGGTTTCTACAACCCTTAAACTATGCTATTGCCGTCTACATTCTGGTCACCGCTTGCTGTACTTGTTTAATGCTTTATTGTGTATAGACAAGCTATAATTCACGTTGGGACCCTCTTAGTAGCCCGACCAATACTGTAGCGACTGCCACGTGTTACTACCCTTACATTCTTCTTAAAAATTGACTTGTCCTATATTTTAGTTGTCCTGTTACTGGACCGATCTGTAATTATATAATATTCTACCTCAGCATATACAACGCTCTAGTGACTTAGTTTTGTCTACCGTCATACTTGCTAATTGAACTAAGCTAGATATTTGCTTATAATTTACCATGTAACTGCACTCCTTACCTAAAATACACTTCAGCAATCGCTACTGTGGCCTGTTATTCTGTATTAGAACATGATAGCTTTTACAAAGTAGCTTTCTTGATGTTATCCTGCCTGATAATAACCGACTGTATTGCAATCTATGTGATACACTCGAATGGTATATTGTGAATGTAGTGTATATCAGCCAAAGGATCTTTCCATACTATCTTAGGTGCAGCTACTAATATGAACCTGTGTAACAGTTGATGGTTGGTGCCACTGGTACATTAGATTAGACTAGAATAGACACTTTAGATATTAAGAAGATACATTTTGCATATCTAGTTTTGATCCTTGCATACTATATAATATTACAGATTAAATATTTTAATGAGTCTATAAACTTACAGTTTTTCTCTTGTACTGCCTACCTCATTACCTTCTCTTTCTCCTTCCCTACAGTACTCAACCAGTGTTACAGTCTGTCCCTGCACAAAATACCTGCTATCTCCCAACTGGACTCCAATAAATGATAGGAAAACAAGGAAAACTCTAACAGCTCCCAAAGAGATACTTTGTTACTGAAAACAAGAAAGTATGTATTGATAGTGGCATACACAAACTGTTATCTAATGGCTGAAATGATCTATGTTTAGATACTTAAGCCTCCCAAACAGGTTTGCCAGCAGCCTTACCCTTCTCAAAAGCCTTTTCTTCTCTACCTAGCATTGTAGCAAATACTCCTTCTAAAACCCTTATTCTCTCTTTTTTCTGTCTGTACCTAGGCATCCCACTCTAACTACATAGTATCTGACCCTTTGGTCTTGTTTTAAACATAATCTATCACTTAATACTCATCCCTTTACTGATAAAACGCTCTACCTTCCTACTTTTTTTAGCTTGCCTTCTCTGCTCCTAGCTTTCTCAGACTCTCTATACTCCTTCCACCCTTGTACTTGCCCTTTCCTATTACACTTGCTTCCTTTCATATCCTGAGCATCTTGCTTTCAGTACCCATACCTGTGACTGACCTCTTACACTCCTAGACTTACCTGCTGGATTTTTCCTACTTTGCTGATTGTCTTCCTCCACATTCTGCTCTCCTGTCTCACTCCGCTCCCCTACCCTGCCCCCAATTCCCACCCGCCCCCAGTGGTCCTACATTTATACCTCCAATAGACACACCCTCAACCAATCGCACATAAGCTCCTCCTTACCACACCCTCCCCTCTTACCTCATAGCACACCCAACTTGCCCAGACCCACCCACCACACTACCTCTTAAAGTCAAAATACTACCTTACTTTCCTCTTCTTTCTATTCTTTATCATCTCTCTTACTTCCCTAATATACACAATGTGTACATCACCGCTCCCAATATACTTTCAAATAACTATCTGTTTAACACTATTGCCTCCTCTAGTAACTACTTATCTCCTAACCTCCTATGAACACCCACTTTACTCCTCAATTGTGTTTCCCTCTAAATGTACCTCTACACACACCTCACCTTTTACACCAGCCACCTTAAATCTCACTACCAAACCAAACTACCTATTTACCAAATATCTCAAACTAGTTTACTTTAAGCTTAGCAAACATAAACATAAAAAACATACTGACATCTTTCATAAACAAATCCAACTCCAATATTTCTTATTTCCCCAATCTCTATTGGATGGGGACATTCACCCTAACCTTGGCCCAAACAGCACAAACACTAATAGCTGCAATAAACAAGACAAAGCTTCTCTCACTACACCAAACATACATACCAACACTCTTACTATAGCTCATCTAAACATACGAAGCATTTGCAACAAAATCTCTCAACTCCATGCCCTTTTAGATGTTCACCATTTTGATATCCTATGTTTATCAGAAACATGGCTAAAACCAACCATTAAGGACAATGAAATTACCCCCCCTGGGTATAGTATCTTTAGAATGGACCGTAAAACCAAAAAGGGAGGTGGAGTAGCAATTCTCTACAAAGTACAACTCCAACTTAGTAGAATAAATCTTAACCTTCCACTAGACAATAATGCAGAAGTAATCAGCTCAAAACTTCAAATCAACCCTAGTAAAGCTATTAACATAATTTGTGTTTATCTTCCCCCAGGAAATAACACTAACACCTTAGAATGTATCCTTAGCTTTCTGTCAAACAACCTCCCCCAAGAAACACTAGTTCTAGGTGACTTTAACATAGACTGGAATTCCTGTAATAATATTAACCCTACATCCCATATAAACCTTTATGGCTTCACTCAACTCATAAACGGATCTACCAGAACTGTTAAATCCAACAACCATGAATCCATCTTAGACTGGATTCTGATTAATAACCCCCAACAAACCTACCAATCTGGTATCCTCCCAGATGATCTAAGCGACCACTGTATAACCTATCTCATTAGACACAAAATCAACCTAACCTTACCTGCCACCCTTAGAACACTACAAACAAAAAAATATTTTAACTCTGAACATTTCCAAGCTGATCTAAAACATTGTAATTGGTCCTCCCTAAAATATCTTCCTCTTAATGATGCAGTAGAATACTTTAACTCTACATTCTTATCAATTCTAGACCAACAAGCCCCAACCCGTACCATCAGAACCAAAACAAAAGTAGCCCGCTGGCTAACAAACGATACTAGGCATAAAATCAAACTTAGAAACAAATCTTGGTCTAAATGGCATAACACTAAAAACCTAACTGATCACCAAAACTTTAGAGAGCTTAGAAACAGCACCAAAAGAGCTATCCTAATAGACAAAAAAAACTATTACCTTCAGTTACAGCACAACACTAATAAGGAACCTAAAAAATTCTGGACCAGCATTAACAATCTTCTATCTCCAGGTCATTCCATCACACCTGATCCCTGTGACTCTAACCCAGAGAACCCTAAACAAACAGCAAATGACTTCAACTCATTCTTCACAAATACTATCCAAACACTTGCTAGCCATCTATCTCCTGATACCTCTAATCTACTTCCACATACATCTAATACACCTCCTACACTCCACTTACAACCTGTCTCTACCTCTTTTATCACATCACTGCTCCAAAAGTTAAAACCCACCACACCCTCTGCAGACAAATTGCCTGCAGAATTCCTGCAGATAGGTGCCAAAGCCTTAGCCTACCCTATTTCTATCCTGATCAATAGATCTATAAAAGAAGGAATCTTCCCCTCTATCTGGAAGATAGATATCTCATATCATCCCACTACATAAAGGGGGAAATTCTAATGATTTCTCCAACTTTCGACCAATAGCTCTCCTCTCACCTATCGCCAAAATCATGGAAAAATGTATTCACAAACAAATACTAAATCACCTTCTCAACAACAACCTACTTTCTAACTGTCAGCATGGCTTCAGACCCTCACACAGTACCACCACTGCTTTACTCTCCTTCACAAACTCCATTAACATTAACCGCAACAAAAACTATACATCATCCTCTGTCTTCATCGACCTATCCAAAGCTTTTGATATGGTGAACCATAAACTTTTACTACACATACTAAAATCTCTGGCTCTTGATAATCTTGCCTTATCCTGGTTTGCATCCTACCTAGAAAATCGTCAGCAGGCAGTTCTGTGGAAAAATTCACTTTCTAATCTTCTACCTATTTCCTTAGGCGTACCTCAAGGCTCTATCCTAGGCCCTCTGTTATTTTCAGTCTTTATTAATGACCTTCAATCTGCAATCCCATATACTACCTGCATACAATACGCAGACGACTCAACTATAATCTGTACCGCGAACTCTCAAACAGAACTTCACTCACTTACTCAAAAAGCTTTTAACACTGTAGAACAATGGTTCTCTCACCGCTGTTTACTCCTTAACCCTAAGAAAACCAAACTACTACTTTTTTCTCCTACTCGGAAATCTACTACACCTTACTTTACTCTTACATCCGCTGACGGAACACTCATCACTCCTGACCAGACCACAAAACTTCTGGGCATAACTATCGATAATAACCTCAACTTCGACTCCCACATCAATAATACCATAAAATTAGTTAATAAAAAAATAGGATCCCTGTATAGAATCAAACCTTTCCTAATACCCACAGCAAGGTCCACCATTGCTAGATCTCACCTAATCTCCACTCTCCTGCATGCCTCCCCCATTTACACTAATCTTTCCAAAAACAACATGAAGAAACTAGAAACATCCTATCATAACATTGCTAGATTCGCTGCTGGATCTCCTTTTCGAACTCATCACTGCTTAAACCTAAAAGAACTAGGCTGGTTAGAACTTCCTAACCAAATTATATTGCAACAGATCTTAATTGCCTATAAGATTCTATATCAGCCAACCAATACACCAATACTTTCTAGCCTTATTTCTCCATATAACAACCTGAAACATCTTCGTTCTTCTAATAAACTTCTGATTAATACTACCAAACCTAACAATAATGCAGGTGACAGTTTATTTTCCAACTATGTTGGAAAAGCATGGAATAAACTACCCTCTGATATCACTTCTTTAACCTCTTTTCAACTCTTCAAACACCAACTAAAAGTTTATCTCAATAAACACTGGCTTTGCTCCTGCACTAATCCAGACTAATGTTAATCTCTATTTTTTTTTAACTAACAATTTATATTTAAATTTTTTTTATCCTTTTTTATTTTGTTTTGTTGTTATGATTGTTTGTAACCTTTTATGCCTTATGTAAATTGTATAACTAGTGGAGCTTTTCTCCCCGGGCCTCTACTGAAAATGGACATATATCCAGTTGGACTAGCCCGGTCAACAAATGTAAAATAAATAAAATAAATAAATAAACATGTTGGGAGGCTAAAATGGGACTAAAATGGCCAGTTTTTCATTTATAACCAACTTCATTCATGACTTCCTCTATCAAGTGTAATGGGTACCCCCTGTTATTGAACATGCCAACTAGCTTGTTACATTCCACCTGAAAATCGTGGTCATCTGTAACCATTCTGGCTGCCCGCACCATCTGGCCTTTAACAATAGCCTTCTTTTGATGGTGCGGGTGACAACTGGAATAGTGCAGAAAACCATTGGAGTAAGTAGGTTTTCTATAGATGTTGCTTTTGAATCTCATGTTTGAACAATCTTTCTCTAATAAAATGTCTAAAAAACTAATCTCAGTGTCACTGGAATTAAATGTAAATTCTAAAAAATTAGTTAAAGTAGTGATAGACTCAATAAAGCTAGGAATAAGTTCCAGTTTCCCTTTCCATAAAATAAACATGTCATCCTGGTACCTAGTGTACCAGGTGACGTGTTTGAAACATGAGATTTTGAAATAGTAGTGTATTTTCCCAATGAGCCAAGACACAGTTGGCGTACGCCCCCCCACAAGGCGACCCCATAGCTACCCCTGATGTTTGCATATACATACTATCTTCGAACTTAAATATATTGTTGTGAAGTATAAGTTCCAAAAGTGTCTCCACTAGATAGATAATCTTGTCATTTACTTTCCTATCAAGCAAAAAATCCCTAACCCACTCAAGGCCTACATCGTGTGGTATCACAGTGTATAAATCCTTTATATCAACTGTGAGGAGCAATAGAGTTGGATCAAATTGGATCTTGTTGATAAAATCTAAAAAGCTCCATGAATCCTTGCAGATATGTTTTTCTTTAGCTAGAAGTGGCTTAAGTAGGATTTCAACATATTTAGCGCATGCACTCGTAATAGATCCTCTACCATCCACAATTGGCCTGACGGGTGGGTCATAGATGGATTTATGAATTTTAGGTACTCCGAAGAAAACAGGTAGTCTTGGTGATGCCATTGTTAAATAACTATGTATCTCAGTGTCTATGAATTCTTCCAAGAACAAATCTTGCAGGATATATTGAATCCTCCTATATGCTATATTAACTTCATTGACACTAATGGCTTGATATGGTCCCTTCTCCAAATGTTTAAGAACTTTATCTACATAAACATGGTGGTCCATAAAGATGAGCCCATTCCCTTTATCAGGTTTCATCACCCTGACTTTGCAATCCTTCAGAGTACTAATCCATTGCCTATCCTCTGCTGTTATATTGAGTTTAGTGTTTTTGTGTGGGGGATGGTTAATAGCCAAATGCCTAAAATCCAGCTCACATGCCAGATCAAATGCTTTTAGGTTCTGTGCCAGGGGGGGATTAAATACACTAGCTATCCTAAAGGGATTTACTAAACTAGGCATGTTCCCTAAAACCATGCGTAGATTCAGTTTTCGTACAAACAATTTAAGATCAACTATTGTTTTCACCATATCAAAGTGAGTATCCGGAATAAAATTCAACCCTCTAGAAAAGAAGTCACACATACTGTGTTCAACATTAAATAAGGTGAAATTATATATTTTGAAATCACCCTCAGTACTGTTTACAATTTTTACTTCATTTTCGAGGGGAATTATTTCTTCTTCAAGTTTCTCTTGTTCTTTGGGGACTGATGGTTCCCATTGGATCTCAAATTCCTCTGATTGGGATCTTGTCCTTGCCGAAAATCCTGAGCAGACACTGACATACCAATGTTATTATTATTGTTGCTACTCGAAGTGTTGTGATTATTACTCTCAGAGGCAATAATTTCCTTCCCCTGAGCCTGGTTACTGCGTCCCTGGTCGTCGGCACCAGTACCTTGGCTCACAGCCAACGGGAACACTGGAGCCTGATTCGCACCAGGTAACGATACACTCTGTCCTTTTGCTTGATAATTGGTGCTCGTAGCTCTCACAGTGTACTTAGGCTGACTTACTAAAGGAGGCAAAGGATACGCTTTATTGTTGGCATATTGAGATAAATCCCTCTCAATCTTCTTTTTCTTATTATTAGATAGTTTAAGCATTGTTGCTTCAATGCTAGTGAATATTCTAGAATATTCATAGCGATATCTATTAAAATTCGGATTGTTTTTAATATCCTGTTCAAGCAACTGTAAGTCTTTTCGAATTCATGATTAGGGAATTCCAAAATGTGGCATGCAAGTGCATTATTTATATCGCCTTTGGAGATGGCGTAATAGTGTTCATAAACACGTTGCCTCAATTTACGCTCCGTTTTCCCTATATAGAATGCGTGGCAAGCTGTGCACATTGCCACATACACTACAGCCTTCGTATCACAATTATATTTACCCATAATTCTATACGGAATTTTGTTGACCAACGCTGTATTACCTTCTTTTATGTGTTTGCATTGTGCACAGCTGCCACATTTACTCATTCCTTTAGTAGGTCTCCTCGTCTTGGATTGCCCACTTTCCAACAAAGTTTTCAAATTGACCCCTCGTCTAAAAGTTAGCATAGCTTTGAGCATATGTATTAATTAATCAGGATCACATGATGTCTTAAATTGTTTTAAAAGGATGGGCTGGATGTGATTACGTTGTTTTTTGCCTTTTGGTTTTATCTTCTGAAGAAGGAAACGCATAGTCGTTTCCGAAAACACCATTAAAATTGTGTTAAAGGAAATCCATTTTGTGACTGTTCATGACTGTTTTCAACAGTAGTTTGGCGGTTTTCAGCTAACCACTTCGGGCTTTGTGCTTTACTATTTTATATTTTTGCATCACATTTTTGGTCCATTTTTCATACAATTGTGTTTTTTGGCAAATTAGTGGCAAATCATTAAAGACTGAAGTTAGAAAATAATGACAGACATTTGAGTTTCAGATTTCATACCCTTCAGAAAAATTCATACTAATGCAAGACCTACTATTCTATTATCTTTATAAGTTTATAAGAGCAATATTTAAAACGTGTCCTTATTTTTGGGCCTTTGTCCCACTTTTATGTATGGCTTTGTCCAGATTTCTTGCTCTAAGGTTGAGAGGTATGACAAATGTGTCAGGGCCATCACAGTCAGCCAGAGACGTTTCAAATTGTGACATACTTGTTGCACCCCACTCCTCCATGTACTGACTCTGTATGTGTCCAAGCAAGGCAAGGAGCAGTTATGCTGTATAAATGTGCAGAGTATCCCCTCATCCAAGGTAGACACAAGTACTACTTTTATTCTGTCCTTGATTTTGCAGAATGTTCTGGTTTCTGTCATATTTTATACTGTTGATTTATGCTTATTATTACTCAGAAAGTGCCTGTTGCTCTGTGTTTAAGTAGCAATGCTTTAATGACCATCAGGTAAACTTGTCTGACATTGTAAGATGTAAGTAAGCTTTAATAAGCATACTGTTAAAGAATTGCCAGCATTGAAAGCCTTTCTGTTGTTGCCATGCAGAGAATACTTAAATAACAAGATAATGTATAAGCCTTGGGTACTGAAATGCATATGACAGTATTTGTAATAAAGGACAGGATTACATTATTTTAAGAAGCTCATTACATTTGTTGGAGACTTGAAGTCATCTTTGCAGGCTTTACCTGTAAACCAGACATAATGCCAATCTATCATGTGTGGTCCATTACCTGTACAATAATCCTTTAAGCAATGTATCTTGAGCTTGTTTCTTGTTTGCATTTCATTTTCTACTTTGATCATGTTTTCCCCATGAAACAAGTTAGTTGTTGTTGCAGCAGGTCTTTTTTGGATAAGAAACATTTTTACAAGTGGGGGTATCACAGAAATTGCTACTTTCAGCATGTTACTTGGTACTTTAATAAAGCTGGATATAAATTAGAATTTGAATTGCAGTGCAAGGAGAAATGGTTTGAGTTGAGTGCTGCTTATTTTTCTTATACTTGATTTTGGCTGGCATTCCAGTAATGTATTTAAAAAGTAATTTATTTTTTCATGCCTCATAACCTTTTTGTTTCCATCTAGATATTAGGTAAGCTGGCATGCAGCCAATGCATTGAAATATTTTTTTCTTCTACACTTCATGTTGTCTTAATTGGACCCTCATAATGAAGGTTTGGCACCCAGGGCAGTGTATTTAATTAAAGTTCCAGTTTTTGTGGTTTGAGCATAGCTCCTCCCCTTTATAGCAGGCCACACTGGTTCCCATTGGCCCCACCCATTCAGCTGTCTCCTGCAGCCCCCCTTTGATTTGAAGTCACCAGCCACCACTGGCTAAGACTTACATGTGAGCACAAGGCAGAGTGCTGGTAAGCTGGATATCAAGATCAAAATGCTCTTAGTCTCTTGTGAGAAATACTATTTAAACATTACTCACAAACATGTCTCTAAGCCCCTCCCAAAATAACATCATTTTTGACACTTAGGTTTTCCCAGTATTTATATTGCATCATCTTAACACCTGGTCTGAGTTTTCAGGCCACAAACTGCATTATTTAGCAATCTAACAACTGCACAGAAACTTACAACAATAGAAAACATTTCACATATATATTCTAAAAGAAACCAGAGCAATAAAACACCTTCCACATCTAAATTCTAGTCATAAACTTTAGCCTTAAAACAATGGGCATGAAGTCTTCATCCAGCCGCCCTGGAGCCGAATTCTAACATTAAAGAGATTCATAAGATCTTTTCAACTTAAAAAGACACATTTGGTTTTCCTTACAGCAGATGGCAATGTTGCAACAATCCTGAAGTTCACATTATACAGTGTTTTCTTACATTTAAAAACACAAGCCTGTATTTTACATTTATTTATACAGTTGATAGAATTATGTATCAAATTCTATTTGACTAGGCTGGCAGCCTCCACCCATCTCTCCCCAATCGTCACAGTGCTAGTTTGTAAATGCTTTATAATAAATGTGTTTCAAATTATTTCTTCTGGTGTCTTACTTCACCTTCTTCTTTTGTTTTGTCTGCACTGTAATTAATTAACTAATTACCTTGCCTCAATATAGAAACCTTGAATCCTTGACTGCCTAAACATACTGTCTGTATTAGGTCTGAAACTGTTTTTTTCTACCTGGGGTACTGCTCTATAAACTCCTTGAATGTCTAGAACCATGCCCTGTCTTGTTGGATTCTCTGTTGTTTCTACTTCAGTTACCCCCTGCTACCCCCTCCTTCTTCTTTGCCTTGATTCCTTCTCTTCTTTATTCCTCTCTTTTGTATGTGTAATAGGGTCTTATCTTCTGCATCTGGCATATTTTCCATCTTCTGGCATGCTCTGCCTGCTTTGTCTCAACATCGTCATACTTCAGCTGTTCTTCTCCAGTCATGCCTCTCTCTGTTTTTACTCTTCTTCACTACATCCTCTCGGTTTTAGTAGTGCTTTATTGCCTAGTCTGCTGTTTGTCTCACCTGTCTCCTCTTACAACATTTACTCACATCCTGTTGTCAATCCATCTGCTAGACAAACAGAACTCCACAGGTGTTCTCTCCAGTGGAAATACATCAATTACAGCATTTCAATCTTCCTTGAGTCACTGTACCTCCTTTCACCTCACTGGTCCATAAGCTAGTGGTATCACATCTACAGCACCGTTTGCAGATCAGTTAATAATCATTCTTCTACCCATTTTTCATTTCAGATTTTTCCCTGTTATAGTTCTTTCTATTTTCAGATATTTAAGAATAGTTTACCCTAACTGATTCCTAATTTGCTGTTCCTTCTACCTTCAAGAAACTGCCTCTGGGTATATTCATTGTAATTTGGAGACAGTAGGTTTAGTATAATGAGAAAAACAATGTCAAAAAGAAAAGGATACTATTAGTACAGTGCTACTCTAGGGCAGATGAACTGTGAAAGCAAAATGTTAGAAACAAAATGATTTTTCCCGTGGATGAAGTAACTTGCTTTCAATTTTACACAATAATGAGATGCACGCTAAAATATGCTTTCCCTATGAACAATTAGCATTGATCATTTGAAAATAATTGCTCAGTCACAAATAATCGAGAACACACTACAATCCACACATAAACACCAAAATGAACATTTTTGCAGAAGGGCATGCTCTTTGCATTCCCAATGTGTAGGGCAAGGCCCCACACCTTTCAGGCTTATACAATGGTCTCAAAACTATATGTAAAGGACCTAATAAAGTGGACAGTGGTCTTACACAAAATGTGAACCTGCTATGCCTATGGACTAGTCATGGATCTCATACAAAAGATTATTTTAATTCAGTCCCAATTCCCTTAGCTCTCCTCATCCTTAAAGGCCTTGCTAGCAACATTTGTTTTCTGTAAGCTTAAAAGCTCTAACATAGTGTATTGTCTTACTTACATTTCCTGGCTCCTGATTGTTTTTGTCTTTTCTTTTTGGACTCCTCCTCCTGCTGGGGCTTGCTCTGCCTGCTCCATTCGCCCTTCGGGCTTACTCCGCTCCACTATCCTGCCCCCATATTCCACCCGCCTCCAATGCTTCTACTCTTGTGCACTACGCTGAGATTCCTTCACTCTATCCATCCAATTAGATGCACTTCCTGTTATCCTGTTTCCTCCTCCTAGACCTATAATATGTCCATGCTTCACCTATCACTTCTTACTATACTCATATTTCTATCTCCCCTCACTACTTATCACCACAACACATTCCAGACACCCACTTTTCATCACACCACAAACCCACCTTACCATACTACTCGATGTACATATCTCACAATCTCTCCTACACTTGTCAATATTACTAGCCTCCAATATTTTCCACTTAAAATAATACCTATTAAAGATAGTCACTATAACCCTCATTTACTCAACAATGAGCTTATCAAACAATTGGAATTACTTACCATCATTGCCTCTAGGCTACTGCTTAGTGGTGACATCCACCCAAACCCTGAACCACTCTCAGATAACATCAGCCCTCCTAGTCCCTCTGGTCTCAACACGCCTACACATCCAATCTTAAACAGAAAAAAATCAGACCTATTGCTAATGAACATTAATATTAGAAATATAGCCAACAAATTAGACATCCTCAATGCCACTCTAGCCACATACTCCCGGACATAGTAATAATCACTGCAACATGGCTAAAACCAAGTACTTAATGTAATGAAATGCTACCACCAGGTTACTCCATACTATGGGTGGACAGACTCAACAAAAGAGGAGGTGGAGTTGATATCCTCTTTAAAGACCATCTCACTTTAACTTTCCTTGACTGCAAACCCCCACAACTTGACAGTGCAAAAATCATATATACCACACTAACTATTAATTCAAGAAAAATACTTAATATAATTGGCTGTTATATCCCACCTGGAAATAATGCCCCAGTTATAGAATATCTATTGCACTGGGCAAGTAGTAACCTTAGTCAGGAGACATTTATATTGGGTGATTTTAATTTAGACTGGTTTGCATGTGATATAGATCACCCCATCCATTACATAAACTTGCAAGGTTTTACACAAACTATTGAAGAACCTACCCGAATAGATAAAGCTACTAAAAAACAATCAACCTTAGACTGGATATTACTAAATAACTCCTCTCACTCATTCCATTTAGGTTGCCTTCCTGATGGTCTGAGTGACCACCTACCCACATTTCTTATACAACAACACATATTCCCACAAAAACCTATGTTTAAACAACTCAGAAAAAAAACATAACTTTAATCTTGACAACTTCCTAGCTGACCTACAAAGGTGCAATTAGACTCCACTCAAATACCTTGACCTAGGTGATGCAGTGAACCACTTTAATAAATCCTTCTTAGATATATTAAATGCACATGCCGTTAGAACCAGAGTAAAATTACACTATGCCCCCTGGCTAAGCATAGACACTAGGGCCCTTCTGAAAACTAGAGACAAAGCCTGGGAACTATGGCATAAGACTAACATAGTAGTTTCTAAACAACAGTATCAGGAACTTAGAAATAAGGCAAAAAACAAATAAAACAAGATAAAATAAATTTCTATCATAACATTCAAAACACATATCAAAAAACCCTCAAAAACTCTAGCTGGCTATAAATGCAATCCTTCACCCAGGCAAATCTACTACACCAACCCCAAACATCCACAACAATTCCACTAGAAGAGCTACCATTTTTAAAAAACATTTTACTGAATCTATAATTGCCCTTTCCAAGCAGCAAACGCCTGCTCCTGATACCAAACCAGCCAAGTCTACAGCCAGCAATGCCTCATTCTCTTTCTCCCCAGTTTCTACAGTCACTATAAAAAAAAAACTACTCCAGAAACTAAAACCTACTTCATTTGCCGTAGATAACTTACCCAGTGAATACGTCAAAATTGCAGCTGAATCTATAGCCTTCTCAGTATCAATCCTTATAAACAGATCCATTCTCAAAAACAAGGTCACTCAACTGTGGAAAATTTCCCATGTAATCCCACTTCATAAAGGGGGACCTTCCACAAAAACAAACTATCAGCCAGTTGCTATTCTTTCACCTCTTTCTAAGCTACTAACAAATAACCTTCTCTCAAACACCCAGCATGGGTTTCACCCATCACATAGTACCACTACAGCTCTCTTATCCTTCACTCATACCATAAACCATCACAGGAATAACAACAACTTTGTATCTGCCATCTTTCTAGACCTATCAAAAGCTTTTGATATGGTCTTCCATTCCAAACTAATAGATGTACTAACTGAACTACCCTTCTCACCATCTGCCACAGCATGGTTTCATAACTATTTATCTGGCTGTCAACAATCTGTTCTATGGCAGGGGAACCTATCGCCACACCTTCTTTTATCCATTGGTATCTCCCAAGGATCTATCTTGGGCCTTCTCCTTTTCTCCCTCTTTACTAGTAATCTACACACAGCTACTCCACACGGTTTTATAATACAGTATGCAGATGATTCAACACTTATCTGTGCTACCACTTCTCTATCAGCTCTTCATTCTCAAACAAAGGAATCTTTCACTTCTGTTGAAACATGCTTAGCCAATGCCCATCTAATCCTGAACCCAAACAAAATTAAATTATTACTCTTCCAACCTAACAAGACCTCTATCTCATGCTCACCATTTAACATAATAGCCAAAGACAATATTGTTATCTCCCTGAAAACCTATACAAAGCTTCTTGGAGTGGAAACAGACAATAACCTAAAATTTGAATTTCATATTTCCCTGGCAATAAAAAAGTCCATAAGAAACTTGGAAGTCTATACAGGCACAAAAGATTCCTGACCATAATGGCCAAAATTACATAAGTACAAACCCATCTGCTCTCCACTCTGCTATATGCCTCTCCAATTTTAACTAATCAAAGGAAAACTGACTTATCTAAGCTAGAAGCATGTTATAATCAAATTGCCAAGTTTGTATCTGACTGCCCATATAGAACACATCATTGTATAGCTTTAAGGGTACTAGACTGGTTTGAGCTTCCCAACTTTATTCTTTACGATCAACTCTGTCTAACTCACAAAACTGTAACACCAACCAAAACACCTGCACTACAAAATCTCATCCTTCCTTTCAGTTCCAGCAGACCACTTTGCTCTAATAATAAGGACTTACTCATCATCGCCAAGGCCAACAACACTGCAGAAGAATCTTTATTTTCCAACTATATATCTCATATATGGAACTCCCTTCTTAAATCCATTCTCTCAATCTAATCCACTAACTACTTTAAGCCATCACTTAAAGCTTATCTAAAATAAGTGGCTATGTTCCTGTACTAACCTCTCAAGAATGCTCTGATACATCACAGTAGACCCCAACCATATCCAACTCCTTCCCCGGTGTTTAATCCTTTATTCTTACCGACCTGTTTTAACCTTACATCTTGACATACTTCATACTTTACAAATAGTACTAGCTATGTTCAAGCCTAGGTTTTGTTGTAAAGATGCAACAAATTTGTATTTTCTTATGTAGACTACATTTTGTGTACAATAATCAATAAAGTATAAAGTAATGTGTGCATTAAAATTTACTGTTACTCATGGAGCTTTTCTCCCCGGGCCCCTGCTGAAAAATGACCTGTGTCCAGACAGACCTTCCTGGTAAACAAAGGTTCATAGGTAGGTACTAGGCTATCTGCCCGAGGGCATTTATAAGCCTAACCAGAGTGCGTCGGCTTTCGCCACTCCATTGATTAATTAACTGTTAAAGTTTTAAATAAATAATTTCAACCTGCATTATTTGGGCAGTTAGAGACCAGTCGCCTAGATCTTGATCACCAATAGTGTAAGCCTAAAACACATGGACACAAGGCTCAAGCAATAATTAGGTCACAATGTGTCTATCATATGCTATAGTATCTTATTCCTTTATTATTTTATTTCAGAACTCAAGCAACTATAATATTCTTGTACCTTTCTGGATTTTCTCTTTTCCATCTTGGTTTCTTGAGGTGGAGTACCTAGATATGAAAAATAATATTATCAAAACATATTTTAATTAGCATTTAAAATAACAAAACATTAATTGGCAGTTAAAATCTGAGCTAGTTATCTATAAAAATGTCTGATATCAACACCAACTCTAAATGTTACATCATTCCTTCTAAAGTACAGTTGTGTAAGGTAGCCACTGTAACACTATATCATCAAGAAGAAGCCACTACAAAAGTAAATCATAACATTTGGGATTACCTACTTTCTGTTCATTTGCGTAGATGGCTTTTGTTTAACTGACACTTCATTTCATTATTCCTACCACACAATTGTATATACATATATATATATATATATATATATATATATATATATATATATATACACACATACATATGTGTGTATGTGTGTGTGTGTGCGCGCGCATGTATATGTGTGAAAAATATTTATCTGTATAATGACAGATATATATATATATATATATATATATATATATATAAATAAACTATTACACTTAAAATTGTTGACCCACAGTATGATCAAGACCACTTTCATAGCTCACTGCAGACAGACAATCCAATAACCGAAAACTCAGTTTTCCAAATGAGCATTGACTGAAAAATAACAAAAGTTCTCCTTCTATCATCAGTGCAAAAAAAAAACTAGCAGTAACACCAGGCGAGCTTCATCTGAATATTGGTACTGTTAGGGAAAGGGCTTTTCTTATGGTAATAAGCTGGGTTGCGGTTGGGTGGTTGGCAAAGTTAGGGTTAGCACAATGAGTAAGATGGTGTGGGGAGTAAAGTCTAAGCCTTCCCCTGCCCCTGCCAGAATCCCAACACAGCATGTTACATTTGGAAAAAACGCTGTACCTGAAAGTGCCACAAATGGATAGACTTTGACACAAAGCACGTGCGCGCACACACACACACACACACACACACACACACACGCACACACACACACACACACACACACACACACACACACACACACACACACACCTTTTTCAGCAACACAGACATTCAGAAACATGGATGTGCTCTAAACCAAGCAATTGCAAAAAGAACATAAAAATCACTTTATTAACCAAAATAAATGTTCGATAAAGTGAAATGTGCCCATCTCTCTTAACACAAACATCTGTCTATCTATCTAGCTATCTATCTACATATATATCTATCTATCTATATAAATCAATATCCAAAAAAAAAAAAAAGGCTGCGGCACCAAAAATATTCAGCAGTCGTTTAATACAGAGAAAAATGTACAAAACAAGCAGATCCATGTTTCGCCTACACAAGGATTGGTCAAGTGGAGCCTTTTTTGGGATACTGATGTGTTGGTGATATTCCAAGCACATGGCTGGACTTTTCATGTGCAATTTTTTCATGTCCAATATATATATATATATATATATATATATATATATATATATATATATATATATATATATATATATCAGCTCTTACTAAAGTATGTGTGTGGTAGCTAAATTCCAAGTGTAAAATGACCATAACAGTAGATGTTCAAATAATCAATGCTGCAGTAGCCTTAGCTATATGGATATATTAGCTTAGCTTACTACATTTGGGAAGTGGAATGGGAAGGGTCCAGGAGCTCCTGCAGAATGGTCTTAGCAAAGTCTGGTTTAGAACTAAAGAAGGAATCAAGCTTGCAATGCCTTGTAAATGTATGTAGACAGGACCAAGTTGCTCCTTGCATAATATGTCTAGAATCCAACCCTATCCAAAAAGACATAGATGAAGCCAAAGCCCTGGCAGAGACAGCCTAGACCCTGCTTGGAATAGTTTTACTGTGGTGAATATAACAAAAGGAAACAGCTTAAGACAACCATTTGGAAATAGTCTGTTTTGACACAATTTTCCCCTTCTAATTGTTTTCAAAAGAAAAGAACAACTAATCCAATGATCTAAAAGATTTAGTTCTGTCAGGTTAGTATCTGAGATGTCTGTGGACATCCAAGGTATAGAGTATCTTTTCTCCCTCGTTTTTAGGTTCAGGAAAGAAAATGGTGAGATGAATAGTTTGGCTTAAAGTTAACCTGGATACCACTTTAGGCATAAAAGAAGGATTACTTCTCAAAGAAACCCTGTCAGTGTGGGAAATGAGATGGGGTTGACTCACCATAAGAGCTTGAAACTTAGATACTCTTCATGCAGAGATCAGAACAATTAGTAAGACAATTTTCCATGTTAAGAACCTCAAGTCTGCCTGATTAACTAGTTCAAATGGAGAAAGTGTTATCTTCTCTCACACAAAATTAAGATCACAAGAAGAGGTCACCGGTTTTCTTAGAGGCCTCTTATACAAGCCCTTTCAAAAACATTTTGATAAAGAGAGTGTATTGAAAGAGGAGCATCCAGGGGTAGACATGCTGAAAAGGCCAATAAATAAACATTGGTAGAGGAGTAAGAAGAGCCGTAGTATACTAACTCACATAAATACTGTAAAACCAAAGAAACACTAGTGCTGAATGGGTGATGGTTATGTTGGTGGAACCAATTAGAAAAACATTTCTATTTGCTAATATATGATTTTCTAGTAGCAGGCTTTCTTATAAGCATTAGTGGTTGCAGCATGTCCTCAGCAAACAGGTGCCTTGAGGGACTTAAGGCCCTATCATCCAGGTCGTCAGATGAAGTTGATTGGGGTTGGGGTGTATCAAAAAACTCTGATCTTGTGTGAGAAGATCCATTCTGTGAGGAAGTTTGTGGTAATTGCCAATGGCCATTTCCAAAAGAGGGGAGAACCACTGCTTCCTGGACCAGAAGGAAGTCATCGCAATGATCTTAGGGGACCTCCTTCTAAATCTTCAGAAGCACCCTGGAAATCAGTGAAAAGAGTTGGACAAAATACAGGAACACTCCTTCCAAAGAAAGGAAAAGACATCTATCTTCCAGACCTTCTTGCACTGAGTCTTGAGCAGAGGCAAACGGGTCTAGGTGAGGATCTCCCCATAGATGGATCAAACCTTGCAAGACCACCTGATCCAGTTTCCATTCGTGAGGGTTTACTTGTCCTGCTCAGCTTGTCTGCCACACAGTTTTGGTCTGGCAGAATGCAGGTCACCTGTAGACTGAGTGTGTGCCAGGAAGCTAAATCCCAAACTAAAATGCTAGTCTGTAAAAGAGGTATGACCTGGTTCTCACTTACTTATTGATGTACAACATAACTATGGTTTTGTCTGTAACAACATGAAAAGGTCCAGTGGAACAAAGATGATTTAGAAAGTTCAGTGCCTTGATCAGGGCAAGCATCTCTTTTATATTTATGTGCTTGTGTCTGTCTTTGATGCTACTCACAACTTGCATATTTATTCCTCCTCAAGCTGCTCTCCAAGCAAAGTATGAGACATCTCTAGTGGTTGACTGCTTTGGAGCAGGGAGGGAAAAGGGAAGACCTGGGTTTAGGGAAATTTACAGTCACCGCTAAGTGATTTCTCTTCTTACAAATCCCAGCAATGAGATTTGAAAAGACAAAGGATGTTGGTGCTGGGAACAAACAGACTTCAGATACCACTGTATCTCTCTCATGTGGAGTTTTGCCATGGATATCATGAGAATCATAGATGCCATAAGACCTAAAATCCTGAGGTATTCCCTAGCGTGAATAAAGTCAAACTGAAAAATCTTAAACATTGATCTAGATATAAATATATTTTTTTCCTGTGGAAGAAAAGTTCTTTGAGCTGAGGTGTCTATCTAACACCCCAAGAACACAATCCTGTCTGAATGAGTCCAAAAAGACTTTTGAATGTTCTCTTAGCATGTGTAGATCTCTCACCCAAGAGAGAGATTCCTGACACTTTGAAGAGACTCTGCAAAGGTAAACAAGTTGTCTAAATATAGAAAAATGTGCATACCCTGTAGCCAGCAATGGGCTATAAATAGAGCTAGACACTTTGCAAAGACTCTTGGTGCAGTGATTAGTCCAAAGTAAGAGAACTGATAGTGTGATCCAGGCGCACTAAACTTTAACACCTAAAGTCTGGATGAATAGGGAAGGGATGGTAAGCATATTTTACATTTAGTTTTACCAAGAAACTTAAATGAGGAAGACATAGTAACAGATTATGAAGTGACAGCATTTTGAACTCGGGCAATATCACAAGTAGGTTTAGAAAAGAAGATCCAGATTTGTTCTCCAAACAATTTCTTTCTTTGGCACTAAAAACAGTCTTCAATAAAAATATTTCATAACCTGGGAAGGAGAAACTAGTTGTATCAATCCTTGAGATAGCATATGTTGAAGGACAGCAGGAAACAGAGGAGTCTGGCCCCCGGTAATTGAGGAACTACCCCCTGGAAAAGAGAAATATCCTCCCACTGCCATCTATAACCTTGATGAATGATCTTTAAAACCCATATGTCTGAAACTATCTGTTGCCAGAGACAAGTGGAGATTCAGATTTTCTGGAATGGAAAAGGAATTGCCAGGGTGAGACTGGGGAACATGGTCCCTTAACCAGTCATTCCTACTTGTTGGACAGTCCTTTGTTTCTTTTTTTTTTTCTTTTGGGGGGGTCCAGAATTCTTTTTGGAGCCTCCTTGCCATTTCTTCTTAAATATATGTTTACTTACATTTTGGTAAGACAGTTTATTTTATTTTTTTTATTTTTATTTATTTTTTCCTGAAACTGAATGAATGTTTAGAGAGTCCCTTAGGAAATTTAGAAAAGGAAGGATGAAACATTTTCGAGATTTCCAGTATCAAGTTAACCTTTTTGTCACACTTTTTGATAACCTCTTCAGCAGAGGAACCAAAAACCAAATCTCTATCCAAAGGAGAATTTAAAATCTAATTTTTCACATCATATGGGGGTTCCTAAGAATATAGCCAGGCAAACCTCCTCAAAACAGTTCCAGCAGCCATAGCCCTGGAAGAAGCATCAACTGAGTCATACACACATTGTAAGCAATGAGTTGTGACCTTTACAATGGGAGAAACTAATTTATTTAAGTTAGATTTTTCCTCACAAGAAGAAACTGCAGGCAAAACATTTCTCAAACTTTCAAAGTTAACCAGAATAAATTTTAATCTAAGAGTCTGACAATTCAAAATTCTGAAAATCAAAGTTGTAGAAGAAGTTTTTCCCCTTACTTATCAATAATCTTCTAATCTTTGTCAGAAAGAGAAGGACTGCAATTAATAAAAAAATAAATCATCAGTAGGATTAATAAAAAGTTATGTATTCACCATAACTCTCCATCCGTGTTGTCCATTTTCATTCTTCCTCAGCTGTTGGTTTCAGATCCGATACTTGGATTTGACTCGATCGCTTCTTCCAGATCGAGGGATTCTTGAACTCTTGAGCTCCTCCCATTACCCATAATACCCCACCAACTTAACATACCTCAGATATATATTTGCTGCCCACAGAGATATTAGACTAGTATGAACTCAGAAAGGAATGGAAGCTGGGGCTCAAAACAAGGAACAGAGGTTCCTACAATACTCTTCAATATCTCCAAAAGTAAAATAAGGAGGGTGAGTAGGTGGGTGGGAAACTGAGGAAGAATGAAAATGGACAACACAGATGGAACATTATGGTGCATATGTAACTTTTTAATCTGATGTCATTTTCATTCATTCCTCAACTGTTGGGACAGAGTTCCCAGCTACTTAAATTCTGGGAGGTCTCTAAGGCAGGATATTCTGGACCACCACCAAGCCAAAGGCTGCTCTTCTCCTACAGACCAGATCTAGCTTGTAATGAGCAATAAAAGTATGAGGATTAGCCCAAGCTGCAGCTGCACAAATATCATCCAAGGAAGTTCAAAACAAAATAGCTGATGAGGTTGCCATAGACATAATGGAGTGGGCTCTATGTGATTTTAGTAAAGGTAAACCCACTTTTTGATAAACAAAGGTAATATAATCAGTTAACCGTTTGGTCAAAGTAACTTTAGATACTGGTTTGCCTAGTTTGCAATCAGAAAAGGAAACAGATAATTATTCAGACTTTCTTAAATCCCTAGTTCTGTGAAGGTAGAAAAGTGTCTGTGCACATGCAATAAATGTGACATATATTTGCTTTTATTTGAGAAGTTTCAAAAGAAAACTGGGAGAGTAATGACTTCATTAATATTAGACTCAGATAGCACCTTTGGTAAAATGGTGGAAGTCTATAAAGATACCCTATCCTTGTGAAAAACTAAATAAGGAGGTTTAGCAGACAAAGCTTGGAGTTCAGATACTCTTCTGGCAGATGTAACAGTACAAAGTAGATATTTTTCTAAGTCAAAAAATTTAGGTCAGATTTATCCGAATGTTCAAAGGGAGGCTGAGTCAAAGCCTGAAGGACAATATTTAAATTTCAAGGAAGGATAGGATCTTTTAACAGGGATCTAAGTCAAAAAAGTTTCTCTTAAAAGGTTATGCAAAGTTTAGAGGAAGCTAAAGTAGAATTATTTACTCCCAGATGAAAGTTAGAAATGGCTCCTAATTGGACTCTAATAGTTGAGAAACTAGCATCTTTACTGAAAATTGTGGCTTAAAAGTCAAGGTCATTTGAAACCGGTGCTGAAAAGGGATCTAAGTTTTTGCTTATGGCCCAAAGAAGAAATCTTTTCCATACACTCTTGTACATCTTTCTGGTGGACGTTTTATGGGAAGATAATAAAATGAGATGGACAGGAGAGGACAGCCTGGACTGCCTAGCAATCATTGGAACTGGAAAAACCATGTTGTCAACTTGAGACGTGTTATGTCTGGGTGAGTCATGCCTTTCAGATGAGACAGAAGGCCTGGAGTTGGATCCAGAATCCAGGGTGGGTGTAGAAGATGAGCCCAAAGGAAGGGAAACCAAATCCGATGAGGCCAGTAAGGGGCAATGAGAATTACTGTGCTCTTCAATCAAGATGCTTTCTGAAGGAATTTGGGAATGAGAGGTCAAGGGAGATAAGCATAAAGGAGACTGGGGGGGGGTCCAAGCATGAAGTATAGCATCTCTCAGTGATTCTCCAGGTGGGGGGAATCAGGGCAAAAAACCTGCTGCATTTGTTGTTGAGGGGACAGGCAAAAAGACTAGAGCATGGTTGTCCCAACTGACGGAAATTATCTACAGCACGTTGACACTGAGAGACCCCTCATGAAGCATCAAAATGGACCTGCTTAACTTGTCTGCAATCACACTGGATTTCCCTGGGATGTGCATTGCTATTAGAAAGCAATTGGAAGAGATCGCCCATTGCCAAATTCTGATATCTTCTCAACAAAGAGGGTAAGATCTGCTTCCCCCGTGTCTGTTCACGTACCAAACTACTGACATATTGTCTGCCTGAATCAAGATAGTCATGATTGGAAGAGTGTCTTGAAAGGCCTGCAAAGCTAGGAAGACAGTTCTCATTTTCAGGACAGTGATATGCATCTTGGCCTCCTCGGGGGACCATATATCTTGGACTGTCCTTCCCAAGAAATGCCAATCACTCGAGCTGATAGTCACTGTGGCCTTGGATTAGGAGAACAAAAGGATGGCCTTCAAGGATCTGACTAGAGAGGCTCCACCACAGAAGGTAATTCTTAAATGCTTGATTGATTCTGACTTGCATGGATAATGGATGTTGGAGAATGGACGACTGAGTGGCCAGGGTCCATTGAAGGATTCTCATACGGAACCTGACCAACAGTACCAGAGTGATTGCTGCTGCCAAGGAACTCGAGACTTGAAGTATCAGTCTGGCCAGAAGGGAAGAATTCTGAACTAACTTCTTGATCTGGAATTGTATTGTATCTATTTGAGAAAGAGGAAGAGAGGCTACTTGAGTGACTGTATTCAGATCAGCACCTATGAATTCCAGACTCTAAATTGTTGCAAATCGAGATTTGTTGTAATTGATTGATATTCCCAGATGAGAGCACAGCTGGACTAAGTAGTCCCTTGTTTGAATCAGTTGATGCCTAGTAGGAGCAGTCAGGAGCCAGTTGTCTAGAAAAGGAAACACAGGGAATCTAAGCAGTCTCAAGTGAGCTGCTACAGCTGCCATGCACTTAGTAAACACCCTGGGGGCTGTGGTAAGATCAAAGGGAAGTGCTCTTAACTGGTAAGGACTGGCTCCCAGCTGGAAGTGTAGGCATCTTCTGGAGTGCCTGTTCATTCTGATATGATAGTACACACCCTGAAGATCTATTAAGCACATCCAGTCATCCTTGTGTAGAAATGGCAGAATGGACTGAACTGTGACAATCCAGAACTTTGTATATTGAACAGACTGATTTAGATTGCTGAGATCTAAAACTGGTCTCATGTTCCCTGTCTTTTCTGGCACCAGAAAGAATCCTGAGTACGTTCCAGACCCTCTCTGGTCTGGGGGGAACCTCTCAGATAACTCTTTTTTAAAGCAGCTTTTTTAATCCTAGAGAAGCTGCCTCCCTCTGATTGGGTGGAACATTGGGTATTTTTTAGGAAATGCTGAAGGGGTATGGGAAAATGGTATAATATAACTTTTGGATATTATCTTCCACACCCATGAATCTTTTGTGATTTCTAGCCAGGCTCTCTGGTTCAGGGATAAATGATCCCAGACTGCCTCCAGAGACAGATAATCAGGCCTTCATTTAGAAGCGCTGGTAGGATCTGTCTTAGACTCTCTATTTCTCTGGTTATGCGGACCACCTCCACCACAAAGATGGCATCTTCCATTTGAGTTCCTCCCTCTGACTTTGTGGGAGCTATCTCCATGTGACTCCTGGAAAGGACTTTGGGATTTCATAAACCACATTGCACTGGTTTCTAAAGAAAGACCTCTGAGGAGTAGAAAAATGTGCACCTACAGCAGACAGGGTTTTCTCTTCTTGTTTCACTTGGAGAGTCTACCTTTTACCTTGGGGCCAAAAAGTGAGGTTCTATTAAAGGGTGCATTGACAAAAGACTTAAAATGGTTCTGCAAAGTCACACAAGTGCATGCAGGCATGTCTCCTAATGGAAATGCGTGAGGTACCTTTTGCAGCATGTGAGATTAACCTCATGAATGAATTAGATATCAATTGAAGGGTAGACAGCTGCAAGGAAATTCTATTCCCTTCCTCGCAGGACATGGACCCAGAAAGGGATTTGGTAAACTCCTTCATCAAATATCTTTGAAGTCTGGTAAAATGTGCCAAATAATTCAGTGTGCTAACAGAGAAGGTTGCTGAAGCATTAACAGGCTTCCCAAACCTGTCCAGCTCCCTAGATTCCCTGTTGGGAGGTGGACAGAGGAATTCTGTTCCACCAGTTCCTTTTTCATGGCTGCTCCAATAATCAAGGTATTAACTGGCACTCCTTTACTCCAGTAAAAGCAGTCTTTTGGAGGTGCAAGGATTCTATCTGGTCTCTTAGTAATTGGCTTGATGGTGTCCAGTTCTTTCCACGGCATTGAGAGGCCAAGTCTATGAGCTTATCGGTTGGGGGAGTCAACCAGGAGGTAGATGAGCCAGACCAGAAAGCCTCCAGAAATACAGATTCCTATTGGAAAGTGTTATCGGGAGACCAATCACCCCTTTATTTATGAAGTTACAAGATGTCTCCAAAGGAGACATCATTAAGTGGTGATCTGGGGGACTCGTCTCCCTCATCAAAATCAGTGTCTTCAGTGAGACTCTCTTGTGGGGAGTCTAAGTGCATCCTCTTGCACATTTTCTTCTGAGGGACTTCCTCAGTGGGATGCTCTAGGGCAGCACTAGAAGAGATAATAATACCCTAATGGATGGACTGGAGACTAGCTTGGACAAGGTGTCCCAGTGAAAGGGATGATCGAGGATCAGGACACAAAACTGAATGAGATAAAGAAGTCTGATCTGAAGACGACAAGGTCATCTATTCTCTAGGCATAGAGAAGAATCTATCCACTACCTCAAAAGTGGAAACCTATGGATCTGACGTTGGACTCTCACGGATTGTCGGCCACTGCCACCCCATTGGTACACCACCTAAGGAGGGAGTCAGAACCGAGCTATCTAATGCCAAAGCTCCAGGGGAAATAGATGGTTCTGAAAGCTTCGGAGTCTACTCCAACTCCCCGGAACCAGCACCGACACTTTGGCTCTGCAAGATGCTCAGTGCAGGTCAACTCAGATAAACCATTAGAGTCAAAGAAGCAATGATCCTAGGATCCAAGGAAGATGTCCCCAAGGATTTTGGATTTGATGGGTCTGAAACCAAAGGATGGATCAGAGAAGGAGAAATCAATGGTGGTGTGTTTTGATGGAGGCTCTCAAGACCAGATGGGGTTTATCTGCATCCTGAAGAACTTCTTCATTATCATATCCACATCTGCCTCTGATAGGCTTCTGGAATATCGGAGAGACAAAGTCATTGAAGAGTGCTGGGAAAGTCTTCTGGGAGACTATTCTAGAAATGGAGAAGGTAGTCTGGAGGAGATGGGTTCCAAAGTCAAAGAAGAGTAAGGATGTGAGGGGATCTTTCCATCCAAAGTGGTCAGATCTGACTTTTTCAAAAGTTTTGCTGGTGGTCAAAGTTGAGGTCAAGATGGAAGGACAATCAAGAGACCTTTTGCATGTCTCCTTACCCTTGGTAAGAGAGGCACCCTTTTTCTGATTTTCTAGGGTTTTGAGCCCCAGAAACTGAAGGAAAGGATCTGGAAGGAAGAAGACCCCTCTGAATAAGTTTGTTCTTCCTGTCAATTAAAGCTCGAGAATTAAAGCCTGAACAAATGTCACATTCTACCTCCAAGTATTTTCGGACTAAGCAGTATACACATTCTGTGTGAACATCCAAGTTCGGAATCTTGTGCCCACAAGAAACACATTTTTTGAAGCTGGAAGGTTTATCTGACATTTCGTATCCAATAAAGAAATACATCAATAATACAATAAAAATGTATATTCATAAAGGCTAGACAGAATTTTTTTTTTGAACAGGATGAAAAAGGGAAGAAAAGATTACTACCAATAATGGTATTGAAAGGTATTGCAAAAGTACAGGAAGGGAAAAGAAAACACTACTAGCAATGGCAATGGGAGGTACTCAAGGAGTACGAGAAAGGACCATTAGCGGAAAAAAAAAAATGAAACAGTAAAAAAGGGGTACAAGGGAGGTATAGTGAATGAAATATAAATATGTAATGAGAATGAAAGAAATTAGACTTACTTAAAGCAAAAAAAATCGAAAATCAAAATCCTAATGCTCGAGAGTTCATAATCCATGTCTGTTTGCAATGAGATCTGAGTTATGTTAGGGTGGTGGGGTATTATGGGTAAAGGGAGGAGTTTGACAGTTCAAGAATCCGATGGTCTGAAAGAAGTGGCTGAGTTAGATCTGATACTTGTATCTGAACCCAACAGTTGAGAAATAAATTAAAATGACAACATCAGCTCTAAAGCTATAGCTGCTGGATCAGGTTTGGGATGAATGTATAAAAACGTAAAAGGCTGAGGAACTTTATACATCTTATCTGCCTTTTAGGGCAGCAGGTTATCAGGAAAATTACAGACAGTGACATGCACATCCTCCAAAGCTGACTCAACTGGAAGAATGGGTGAAGGTTCTGGAAATTCCTTCTGTAACAACTCATAATATTTTGTCAGGGACTGAGAAACCTCAGCCTTCTCCCAATGAAAACACTGGCATATCATAGAAAGTCTCAGAGAAAGAGAAATCCCCACAAGTAGAATCAGAAACTGAGCTCTCCACTGAGTCTGAATCAGAAAACTCAGGAGAAAATCTTGTATTTGTCCCTTCATCTTCCTGTCCAGATTTAGAATCTTGAATCTTTTCAAGAAAAGAGGCATCTTTTTTTAATTTTATCGGAAACCACTTTATAAGAAGGATCAATAGCGTGAATTAAACTCTGAGCCAGATCCAGTAAACTGCTCCTGTCCAAAGAAATTTGAGGAGGAGTAGACATGTTTACTTTTCTGTTTCTTTTTGACAAGAAAAATGGGGCTAACAGTGTTATTAATGGCAGCGGCAGTTTCCCAGGAATGGGTACAACATTCTGACCAAGCAGAAAAGACTTTCCTGTTCCCTCTCCCAGGACCGACAAGAGTGGTTCTCTCTTGCCTACTGAGGGGACTCCAACAGCCACTGAGGCTGTGGCTAACCTCCAGTCATAGTGGATGTAGGTGGTATACAATAGGGATCCAAGTTAAAAGATAGTAGTCTGAAGAACCAGGGAGGATACAGGAATGGTGATGATGCAAGAAGTAGAGGTGACGAAGGTGGATGAGTTTAAATACTTGGGGTCAATAGTTCAGAGTAACGGTGAGTGTGGAAGAGAGATGAAGAAGAGAGTACAGGCAGGATGGAGTGGGTGGAGAAGAGTGTCAAGAGTGATTTGTGACAGACGAGTACCTGTAAGAGTGAAAGGGAAGGTCTACAAGAGGGTAGTGAGACCAGTTATGTTATATGGGTTGGAGACAGTGGCATTGACAGAAAGGCAGGAGTTTGAGCTGGATGTGGCAGAGTTAAAGATGTTAAGATTTGCACTGGGTGTGACGAGGTTGGACAGGATTAAGAATAAGTATATTAGAGGCACAGCCCAGGTTGGAAGGTTTGGAGACAAAGCCAGAGAGGCAAGATTACGTTGGTTTGTACATGTGCTGAGGAGGGATGCTGAGTATCTTGGGAAAAAGATGCTAAGGATGAAGCTACCAGGTAACAGGAAAAGAGGAAGGCCTAAGATAAGGTTTATGGATGTGGTAAGAGAGGACATGCAGGTGGTTGGTGTGACACAGCAAGATGCAGAGGACAGAAAGAAATGGAAACAGGTGATTCGCTGTGGCGACCCCTAACAGGAACAGCCGAAAGAAGATGATGATGAGTCTGAAGAACCAGCTTTGGCCACAGCAGAGTCACACACCTGCCACTGAGACAAACTGCTAGGTTGCTTTGGTGGTAAACCTTTTCTTTTTCTGGGTGGAAGAAGGACTGACCATGGGACCGATACATTTTTCCAAGGTCATGCCAAAAATGGTGCTTTTTTCCTGGGAAAAACAAGCAGCAAAAGCTAGTAAAAATTTAAAGTCACATTTTTCACACAAAAACACAGTAAAAAGCACTTTAAAATGCTTTGTTAGCCCCCCCCCAAAGTAAAATAAACAATTTTACAACAGTAAAATAGTTTTCAATTACCTTAAACAACTTTTAAACTGACAGGAAAAAATGTGCTCCTGTTTAAAAGTACAGTTATGTCTCCTGACAGACCATCATCTGTCCATCAAAAAAACAGCAGAAGCTGACAGTCGATCTTTGAAATTCCATATAGGAATGCTTTCTTCAATGTCAGGAAAGCTATGAAGAGCTTGGCATCCAAACACGTCTTTTCTATCTTAGCTCAAGATGACTAATGTTTTTTGCATGTGGAAGCTGCCCTATAGCTTTGGTAGTTGGCAGGCTGTTATATCCTGTGCAGGATATAATCCATATAGCTTATGCTACTGCAGCAGTGATGAAATATGGATAAACTTCTGACAGACACTTATCAAAAACAACAGTTTCAAGCACAATTCTATATAATTTTCCACAGTGACCTCCACTGAAAAATCTATTGATCAGATAAGAAAGGTTCATCTTTGGTAACAATTTGGACTTATGCGTCAAATATAAGGATCACCCGACTGATAAAACTTTCTCAGGCAGTTATAATCTAAATTCCCACAATGCATCACACATCTCTCTGTCCCCAAGTCTTATCTGCCACACAAAGAGAAGTGGAGCTGTATTAGTAAACTTATCATAATAATAGTTGTTCAAATAGATCACTGTTGCAGTACCTTAAGATATGTGGGTAGAATAGCGGAGCTTAGAAAGAAAGGGAGGATGAAGAGCAATCTGAGTCCAGGAAGCTCTGAAAAATAGTTCTAGCAAAGCTCAATCTGGACAAGTGTCTAATTTGTAGTGCTATGTGAAAGTATGCACAAAGACACTTCCTCAAGAAACCATTATTCTAGGAGACTTCAACACTGACTAGACAATGTATAATTCAGCTATACCCACTTTTCATATCAACCTTCATGGATTCACTCAGCTAATCCAATCTCCTACTAGAACAGACAAATCAACAGACAGTCTACCCTAGACTGGATACTGTCAAACAAACCATCCCAGATAACTCAATCTGGCTATCTACCCGACAGCCTAAGTGACCACTTGCCTACCTATATAATACACATCGCCCAACTCTAGAAAAAACAACCACCTACCAACAAATACGTAACAAAAGAATTTCATCCCTTCTAACTTCATCTCAGCACTAATCCCATCAAGCAGCTCAACCTTAATGAAGCTATTAGGTCCCTCATTTCCACATTCTTAAACATACTAAACTCCCATGCTCCACCTAGAACAATTAGAATTAAGTCTAACTATGCACTCTGGTTGAGCAAAGAAACCAGATCACTGCTTCATGAAAGAGATAAAGCTTGGTCAAACTGGAACAAAGCAAAACAATAAACTCAAAACAAACATTCCTAGAACTCAGAAACAAAACCAAAAAAATTGATCATAACAGACAAAATAAACTACTGTCATAGCATACAAATGAAAATTCATCATAATTCTAGAAAGTTTTGGACAGCCATTAATAACGTTCTTCAGCCAGGGAAATCTAAGACTCTTCCCCCTACTACTACAGGCACCTCAACTAATACTGCCACCCAATTTAATAAGAAGTTATGTACTCACCATAATGCTCCATGTCTGTTGTCCATGATCTCGCCTTCATTTTTGCTGGTTGGGTTCGGAACCCAGCAATGGTTCTGACTTGGCCTAATACTAAAGCATGAGAGCTTCCACTGGCTCGAGGCTATACCCTATCCCATCATGCTTAGGGAAGATAACCCAGATCTTGTTTGCAAAAAAGGTAACACATTTGAGCTTATATACAAAAAAAACAAAGGTAACAGCAATAGCCTATGCCTCAAAAGGCAAGAAGGGAAGCAGAGAACACAATTTTCCACCAATAAAAAATTTCCTCTCGATCCTCCAGGAGCAAAAGTTGAGGGGAAGGAGGGTGGGGCACAAGAATAAAGGCAAGATCATGGACAACAAACATGGAACGTTATGGTGGGTACATAACTTTTAGTTATGTACTTACCATAACTTTAGATGTTTGGGATCCATCTCGCCTACATTCAGTACTGATGGGCTCGGAGCCGATCCCTCGGCTCCGACTCGGCACGCTATGCTATAGAGCGAGGCCTCTTATTGGCTGAGCTATTTCTTATCTCAGGATGCACCACCACTAATCCCCCAGATCTTGTTTGTCCGCATTCATGCACACATGCACAACTTGTTTATATAACATTGTCAGATGTTTCAAGATGAAACAACAGGATTCGGACCTTCTGATATCCTCTGATCTCCAAGGAAGGGGGAAGGAGGGTGGGTTATTGGGAATGTGGCGAGATGGATCCCAAACATCTAAAGTTATGGTAAGTACATAACTAAAAGATGTTATGTGATCCTATCTCGCCTACATTCAGTACTGATGGGACAGCGTCCTAGCACCTAAATCCTGGGTGGCTCATTGGAAAACACTCCTGAGCACTGTGGAACCAAATGAAGCTCGTCCTCTAGATGCCACATCCAATTTGTAGTGGGAAATGAAAGTGTGCGGGGAAGACCATGTAGCCGCAGCACAAATGTCACTAATGGCAAGCTTAGAATGAAATGCTATCGAAGTAGCCATAGCTCTTGTAGAATGAGCTTTGACAGAGGTGGTAAGCTCTTTATTAGAATAAGAATAAGCTTGAGTAATACAGTCCCTGATCCATTTGTCAATAGTGACCTTTGTGACGGCTTTGCCCAATTTATTGTCCGCAAAGGATACAAACAACTGATCTGTTTTCCTTGTTTGCTTGGTCCTATCTAAATAAAAATGCAATTGGCTGTGGACATCTAATGTGTGGAATATGAATTCCGCTTTGTTAGAATACTTCGGAAAGAAGACTGGAAGTTCTAATGACTGTTGTAGGCAGAAACTGGAACAAACTTTAGGGACAAAGGATGGATTTGGCCTGAGAGATACTCTGTCTTTGTGAAAAACCAAGTACGGAGGTTTTACAGACAAAGCTTGAAGCTCTGAAACCCTTCTGGCAGTAGTAATCGCCACCAGAAAGGCAGTTTTCCACGATAGAAATTTCAAATCACATGTCGCTGCCGGTTCGAAGGGGGAGGAAGTTAAGGCGCAACACCACATCGAGATCCCATGGAGGAGCAGGATGAGAAATCGGAGGTCTTAAAAGCGCAGCACCTTTCAAGAAGGTCTTACACAATCTGTTGCTCATTAAAGGTGGGTTTATAGATTCGTGAAAATTGGAAATAGCTGCCAATTGAACCTTGATGGTAGAGACTGAAGAGCCTTGATTGAAAAGAGAAGTTAGAAATTTCAGTACTTCTGATACAGGAATAGTGATGGGATCCAGACCCCGGAGTTGAGCCCAAATAGCAAATCTTTTCCATTTGCTAGAATACAATTTCTTTGTAGCAGACTTGTGGGCTGAAGATAAAATGTGTACAACTTCCGGATCCAAGGTATGACTCCTGACTATAGTCAGAAGAGGAGGAGCCAAGCCGTCAATTTTAAGGTGTGTAGGGACTGGTGGAATAGTCCCGACTGATGAACCAATAGGTCTGGGATCTGATCCAGGAACCATGGACCTTCCAGAGCATATTTCCAAAGATAGGGGAACCATACTTGACGAGGCCAGTAAGGTGCAACTAAGATCATTTTGCTCCCCAAGAGAGATGCCTTTTGGATCACCCTGGGAAGGAGAGGAACTGGGGGAAAAGCATAAAGCAAGCCGGTGGGCCACGGACGGGCTAGTGCGCCCATAGGGCTCTTCCCCGGAGCCGGGGTGAGGGAGAAGAACTTTTTGCACTTCGCATTCAGTGGAGTCGCGAAGAGGTCGCAACACGGAACTCCCCATTTGCTGAAAATTTGATTTGCAACTGTAATGTTCAGAGACCATTCGTGTGGAGAGGATAGTTCTGCTCAGTCTGTCGGCTATCACATTGGACTTGCCCGGGATATGAGTTGCCACTAGAAAGCGTTTGGTCGACACTGCCCATTCCCAAACTCTCATGGCCTCTCTGCAAAGGGGATAGGATCTGGTCACTCCCTGTTTGTTCAGGTACCAGACCACTGACATGTTGTTGGAGTGAACGGCAATTACGCCCTGAGGGAGGTAATCGTGAAGGGCTTGAAGGGACAGAAGCACCGCCCTCATTTCTAGGATGTTGATATGAAGTAGGGTCTCTTCTGGATGCCATTTGCCTTGGACTGACCTGCCCAGGGAATGCCCCCCCCCACCCCATCTGGGAGGCGTCCGTGGTCAAAGTGGCCACAGGAAGAGGTGGAACAAAGGGTCGTCCCTGATCCAGATTGGAAGGCACCAGCCACCAGTGAATGTCCCGTTTGCAGGTTTCCGTGATCCGTATGAGGTGACTGAGAGGGAGTTCCTGAAAGGACCACTGAGCTGAAAGAAGCCACTGGAGAATTCTCATGTGCAATCTTGCTAGGGGAACTAGAAGAACCGTGGCAGACATGGATCCCAATAGCTGCAGGACCATTCTGGCTGGGGCTTTGGATCTGGGAAGTAAGGCTCGAACTTGAGCCTGTATGGTTTGTATCCTGTCTGTAGGTAGATAGACCCGCATTCGGTTTGAGTCTATCTCTACTCCGATGAATCTTATGTGTTGAGATGGCAGCAACACAGACTTTGGCCAATTGAAGGTGATTCCAAGGGAATTGCCCAGTGATATCATGGCTTGTAGGCTCCGCAATAGTAGATGCTTGGAGGTGGCAGTTAGGAGCCAGTCGTCTAGATACGGAAACACCTGGAATCCTAGACTTCTCAGGTGAGCAGTCACGACCACCAAACATTTGGTGAACACCCTGGGGGCTGTGGTGAGACCAAAGGGCAGCACGCGGAACTGAAAATGACTGCCTCCTAGGCTGAAGCACAGATGTCTCCTGGCCGCTTGATGTACCATGATATGGTAATAAGCGTCCTTGAGATCTATGGAGCACATCCAAACACCTTTCTCCAGCAATGGGAGAATGGTTTGTAGGGTGACCATTCGGAACTTGGACTTTTTGACTGAACGGCTTAGAATGCTGAGATCCAAAATGGGCCTCAAGTCCCCGGTCTTTTTTGGCACCAAAAAGAATCTTGAGTAAGTCCCTAATCTGATCTGGTCTGCGGGGACCGGTTGGATGACTCCTTTTTGCAGCAGCTTTGAAACTTCTGAGGCTGCAGTTTCCCGCTGACTGGGTGGCGGGTCCGGGATTTTTTTGGACTGAGGTGGAGAGTGAGAGAAAGGGATGGCGTAACCTCCGGCGATAATTCGAAGCACCCATCGGTCCTGAGTGATACCTTCCCAGGCTTTTAGGTGCCTCGAAACGACCCCGACTGGCTCCGGAGCTGCACAGTCGGGCAATCCCTCAGGGACTGTGAAAGGCTGAAGAGCCACGAAAGGACTCGCGGTCTCCAGTGTTGCGAGGGCCTCTGCCGCCTCTAGGACGGCATCTTCCAGAAGAATTTCCCCCTCCCCTGCCTCTGGAAGGGGGATCGTCCTGCTGTGAGGGGTAAGACTTCTGAGATCTACAGAACCACATTTTCCCTCCTCTTTTAGCCTTGGGGTAAGGCCAAAAGGGAGTGGAAAATCGTGCCCCTACGGCAGTCAAAGTCTTACCTTCTTTCTCGCAGCGGATCAGTGTGTTCTTTACCTTGGGTCCAAACAAGGAGGACCCATCAAAGGGGGCGTCGGCAAAGGAAGACTTAAAGGCCTCCGCAAAATGACACAGGCAGAGCCAGGCTTGTCTCCATAGAGCAATGCCTGTACCTGCTGCTCTACTCGCCCCTTCGGCCGCATAAGAAATGAGCCTCATGGACGAGTTTGATATGGACGACAGCATAGCCAGCTGAGAGCCAACCGTCTGGGCCAGCTCCTCAGGCAGGTTACCCAAGAGGGTATCGGAAAGTTCTTTAATCAGATCCCTCTGAAATCTGGTAAAGTGCGTGAGATAGTTCAAGGACCTTAATGTAAAGGCCGCTGAACTTAGGGTGCGCTTACCGTACCGATCCATGCTCCTAGACTCCTTATTAGGAGGATGGACGGACGTCGAAGCCTCTGCTACATCTTGCTGGGTAGCAGATGCCACCACCAAAGCATCTACAGCCACACCTTTCGTCAGAAACTCTTTTCTCTGGGTGCTGACAGGAACTTATTAGGACGAGCAGGCATCAGTTCCACAGAGTCTGGGTGTTCCCGCCCTTGACAGATCAAATCCAAGAGCTCATCGGGCGGAGACACCCAGGAGGCAGAGGGCTGAGCCCTGAAGGCCTTAAGGAACACCGACTCATCAGCAGAAGGGGGTTTGGATTGCCAGCCGCCTCGTTGTTTAAGGGCTTCCAGGATGTCTGCAAAGGAGACATCATCTGAGGATGACTTAGGGGACCCCTCTGCATCATCGAGATCAGTGTCTGATGTAAGAGACTCATCAGGGGAGTCAACGTGCTTCCTCTTGCACAATCTTTTCCTGGGGGGTTCCTCCAAAGAAGCTTCAGAGGGACCTCCAGGAGGGGGGGAAACCCCCGTGGGGGTAACCTCAGGCCCCGGGGCTCCGCTGTCTAAGGACAGGGGGACTGCCAAAGACCCAGTCTCAGTATGCAGGGAAGGAGCTGGGGAAACCGTGGAGGTAGCCAAAGAAGATTTGGCTAATGCACTCCTCATAGCCCTGAAGGCGGGACCACCAGAATCCTGGGAATGTCCCACCTCTGTGGCCACAATGGTAGACGGCACTCCCGCAGCCGACGCACCGAGAGGAAGGCTTGGGACCGAAAACATCAGTCCCGAAGCGTCCCCCCCGGGGCCGACAGAAGAAGTCCGCGTACCGAAGTCCGACTCAAGAGTCGGAGTTGGAGTAAGGGTCGGGCCCGACCCGAAAACCTCCATCGGTTCCACCAGCACCGGCTCCAACGGTGCCGAGGCTGTTGGAGGAGGAACCATAGTAGCAGGGTGGACCATCGGCTCCAAAGCCGAATGGGCTGGAGCCGAAACTAACTTTTGAAACACCGGAGACTGGAAAAGTCTTAGGAGCACCCTGTCGATGTCCGAATCAGACATCTTGGAGGATCTAGATGACACCGATCGGGTCCGAACCGATTTCTCCATCGGCTCCATAGGACTAGGGGACCGGCACCGAATGGATTCGATTACTATTGGTTCCGAGGGAGATCTCAAAACAATTTCCCTCGGTGCCGATGAGGACTTCGGCGCCGAAGGGGAAGAGTCTGAGCCGGCAACCCTCATCGGTTCCAAAATCAGTGGAGCCGATGAAGGTGACCCGCCTCTCGATTCCCCAGTCCTCGGCTCCGAAACCAGAGGGGTCGAGACTGGAGGCATCGAGGCAGACCGTTCCACCCTCGGCTCTGAAGTCCGTGGAGCCGATGGAGAAGCCTGCCTAAGTTTTTTGGCAGTCGGTTCCGACAGACTGGTCGGAGCCGACGTTTTTTTTCTTTTTCATAGGAGAGGAAGAGGAAGATAAAGCCTCCTCAAAGGATGGCTTAATCAGACCTTTTAAAATTAATTTATTCTTCCTCTCCTGGAGGACTCTCGAAGAAAAGGCGTGACACACGCTACAGGACTCTTGTAGGTGCCTGGCGCCTAAACAATAAATGCACAAGGAGTGGTCGTCCATTATGGACATTTTATAACCACACCTCGCGCACTTTTTAAACCCAGAGGGTCTATGTTCCTTAGACATGCTGACTAACCCTAAGAAACAAGATTTTAATATACAGAAAGAGAAAACCAAGTAAGTTTTTTTTTTTTTTTTTTTGACAAAAAATCAATTCACAACTAGTAGCACAAACACAGAAAATGAGGGTCAAGACCCTCTAACTTAAGCAGGTACTTGACCTCTGGAAACACAAAAATGCTAGATAGTAATAGTAATAGGGGAAGGCCCCTCTAACTTAAACGGGAAACCTTCCCTTAATGAAAAAACACAATTTTCTTAACAGATTTGACCAAACACACTCGTACAACAACAATAGCTGTTAAAACAGCTTTTGGGTTCAAATTAGCAAATTTCCTGACAGGAAAAGTCTGAATAAAACAGTACTTAGCCCAGCCAAGTTTGAGACCACGTCCTAGCTTGTAAGCGGCAAACGAGATCTGGGGGATTAGTGGTGGTGCATTCTGGGATAAGAAATAGCTCAGCCAATAAGAGGCCTCGCTCTATAGCATAGCGTGCCGAGTCGGTGCCGAGGGATCGGCTCCGAGCCCATCAGTACTGAATGTAGGCGAGATAGGATCACATAACATCTTAATGTTATGTTGTCCTATCTCGCCTTCATTCTTGCTGGTTGGGAAAGCATCCCTAGCACTTTCTTTCTTGGGTGGCTCAAGGGAATAAATTTTTCAGAACAGTGGAACCAAAGGAAAAAGAAGCTATGTCTTACCATAACATTCCATCTGTATTGCTGATCCTCGTTCATTCATTATGCATGGGTATCGGTTCCGACCTCGGAACAGAGCCAGCCATTTTCCAAGCTCACGTCAGCTTTAAACTCTCAAGCTAAACTCTTACCCATAATCCCCGTCTCCCTGTTACCTCAGATTGAGTTTGCAAGTCAAAAGAAGGTAGAGGCTACCTCTGGTCAAATAACCTAAATGAACCGGATGATGAGATCCACTAGAAGCAACAGGAGGGGGAAGGAGGGAGGGTCATAATGACTGAACGAGGATCAACAATACAGATGGAATGTTATGGTAAGACATAACTTCTTTATCTGATATTGTTAATCCTCGTTCATTCTTACTCATGGGACAGAGTTCCCAGCTACCTCTATTCCTGGGAGGCTCTCATGGAAGGACATTCCTGAGCACCATAGAACCGAAATATGCTCTTCTCCTGGAGGCCAAATCCAATTTGTAATGATTGATGAAGGTATGAGGCATAGCCCAAGTTGCAGCTGCACAGATGTCATGTAAAGAAGCTCTGGCATGGAAGGCAGCAGAAGTTGCCACCGACCTTGTTGAATGAGCTTTCATGGTAGTAGGCAACGAGATATTACGTTGTGTATAAATGAAGGTCACACAGTCCTTCAACCATTTCGCTAATGTGACCTTAGCAACAGCAGATCCTAATCTAGGTCCAGAAAAGGCCAAAAATAACTGGTCAGTTTTACGAAAGGATCTAGTCCTGTTTAAGTAAAAATGGATTTGCCTGTGGATATCTAGGGTATGTCGGCAATACTTTCCTCTGTTTGAATGATTGGGAAAGAAAACTGGCAATTCAATGGTTTGATTAATGGACATTTCAGAGATCACTTTTGGCAGAAATGATGGCTTAGTTCTCAGAGACACTCTATCTCTATGAAAAATCAAGTATGGACTCTTGATACATAAAGCTTGAAGCTCAGAAATATGTCTGGCAGAAGTAATGGTGACCAAAAATAAGGTTTTCCATGACAAATGCTTGAGGTTGCAAGAAGAAGCTGGTTTGAAGGGTGGCGGTGTCAGAGCTTGTAGAACTAATGATAAATCCCATGGTTGAATAGGTTCTCTAAAAGGTGGCTTCAGATGATTCACACCTTTTATGAAGGTCTTGCACAATTTGTGGGACATAAGAGAGGAATCTTGGACACCCTCATGGAAATTAGAAATTGCAGCCAAATGAACTCTAATGGTAGAGGCCGATAGACTCAATTGGAAAAGGTAGGCCAGATAGTCTAGTATTATCGACACTGGTGCTTAGAAGGGATCTACTTGTTTATCTTTCAGCCAACAGGTAAATCTTTTCCACTTGCTCAGATAACTAATTCTAGTGGAAGACTTATGAGATGCATTGAGAATGTCACGTACTGGTAAAGAAAGATCATTCTGCCTGACAATCAAGGGAATTGGAGTAGCCAAGCCATTAGCTTCAGGCTGTTCAGGTTGGGATGAATCAGGTTCTGTGGGTGTGAGATCAACTCCGGGGTTGGATGAAGAATCCATGGTCGATCTAGTAGGTGAGGCCAAAGGAAGGGGAACCAAATCTGTCGAGGCCAATATGGTGCTGAGGATCACCTTGCTCTTCAACCAACGGGCTTTCTTCAGAAACTGGGGAATGAGGGGAAAGGGTGGGAATGAGTAAAGAAGACCCGAGGGCCAATCGTGGACTAGAGCGTCCCTGGGTGACTGTCCCGGAGGGGGCATCAGGGCGAAGTAGCTGCTGCATTTGTAGTTGGTCAGGGATGCAAAGAGGTCACAGCAAGGATGGCCCCAGCGGTGGAAGATCTCTGCCACTATGAAGGAATTCAGGGACCACTCATGAGGTTGAAGAAAGCACCTGCTGAATCTGTCTGCTATCACGCTGGAACTCCTGGGAATGTGCGTTGCTAGAAGAAAACGGTTGGTAGCCATTGCCCATTGCCATATCCTCATGGCCTCTCAACAAAGGGGGTAAGATTTGGTTCCACCTTGCTTGTTGTTGTATCAGACCACCGCTATGTTGTCTGATTGAATCGCAATCGTCCCAAGCGGCAGCAGGGGATGGAATGCTTGCAACGTCAGAAGCACCGCCCTCAGCTCTAGAACATTTATATGCAGATGGGCCTCCAGTTCGGACCAAGTGCCTTGGACTGTCTGTCCCTGACATAGCCTGCCCCACCCCATCAGGGAGGCGTCCATGGTCACTGTGGCCTTGGGTTGCTGGGGGAGAAGGGGCGAGACCATTGTGACAGATTGTGTGTCATCCACCAATTTAAATCCTGTTTGCACCTGTGGGTTACTCGAATCATGGCTGAAAGAGGATGCTGAAAGGGATACCATTGGGAGAGCAGTAGCCATTGTAGAAGCCTCATGTGAAACCTGGCCAGGGGGACAATGGTGATGGAGGCTGCCATGGAACCCAACAGCTGCAGAACCGAGTGAGCAGTGGATTTCTCCCTTGAAAGGATTGGAATTAGTTGTTACTTTATCCTTAAAATTCTGCGCTCTGGAATGGCAGCTCTGCAGTTCTTTTTGACCAAGATAACTCCTATGAATTCTGTCGACTGAGATGGGGTGAGATTGGATTTTTGCAAGTTTATGGTTATGCCTAGCCTTTGTGCAGTGAGGAGAGAGTATGCCAGGGCTTCTTCCAGTAGATGTCTGGTGGGTAGGAAATAAGCCAGTCGTCTAGGTATGGAAACACCTGGAATCCTTGAAGTCGCAAGTGAGCTGTGCTGACTGCCATACACTTTGTGAACATTCTGGTGGCTGTAGAGAGTCCAAAGGGCAATACTCTGAACTGGTAGTGACTGGCTCCTGCATGGAAGCGCAGAAATCTTCTTGATGGCCTGTCCACTTTTATGTGGTAGTACGCATCTTGAAGATCTATTCAGCACATACAATCATCTTTTTCCAAAAGCAGGAGGATAGACTGTATTGTGACCATCCGGTATTTTTGTACTCTCACAAACTTGTTCAATACACTGAGATCCAAAATTGGTCTCCAGTCCCTGGTTTTCTTTGGCACCAAAAATAATCTTGAGTAGAATCCAGATCCTATCTGGTCTGGAAGGACTATATGGATGACTCTCTTTCTTAGCAGCTTTTCTATCTCTAGTGCTGCTTCTTCCCTTTGACTGGGTGGAATGTCGAGAAGGTTTTTTGAAGGGACAGGAGAAAAATTGAAGGGGATATGATAACCTCTGGTTATAATCCTTTGTACCCAAGAATCGGTGGTGATGGTTAGCCAGGCAGAAGGGTACAAGGAGAAATGACTCCCAACCACCTCCAGAGGAAAGGAGTTGGGCCGCTCTTCAGGAGCGCTGGTAGGGTTGGCCAGGGAAAGAGACTCTGGAACCCTGATTATGTAGACCCCCTCTTCCCTAAAAGGAACATCTTCCCTGTGAGTTTCCCCCTCTGCCTCTAGGGGAGAACTCAGCCTGTGTGTCACGAAAAGGACCCTGAGATTTCTTGAACCATATCTTCCCACTCTTTTGGTTTTGGGAGAAAGCACATTGAGGGGAAGAATAACAGACACCTATAGCAGAAAGGGTCTTACCATCCTGTTCACATCTGCCCAGTGCATTTTTAACTTTGGGTCCAAACAACAAAGAGTCCTCAATGGGAGCGTTAAGAAAGGAAGCCTTAAAGGGTTCCACAAAATTGCACAAGCGCATCCAGGCATGTCATCTCAAGACTGCAGCTGAACCCGCTCCTCTAGCTGCTCCTTCTGATGCATGAGATATCAGTCACATAGAGGAGTTAGATATTGACTCAATGGTGGCCAGCTGTGAGGCTACTTTATCACGGACCTCATCAAACACAGCACCAGCCAAGGTTTCAGAGAACTCAGAAATCAGATCCCTTTGAAGCCTGGTAAAGTATGCCATATAATTCAGGGATCTGATAGTAAAGGTCACTGATGCAAAGGTGGCTTCCCTATCCTGTCCAAGGCCCGGGACTCTTTGTTAGGTGGATGGACAGTCTGGCTTTCTTCTTCTGCCAGATCCTTTTTTGTTGTGGCCGCCACCACCAAAGCATCCACAGGAAGACCTTTTGACCAATGGGGATCCATAGCAGGAGGGGACAAAATCTTATCTGGCCTCCGGGGAATAGCTTTGACGGTGTCAGGAGCCTTCCAAGCATTAGTCAATCACAAAGTAGAATGGAGCAGGCAAATGTGTATTTGAACACACCAAAATTTTTATTGTAATCTAAGCTTAAAATTGTAGAATATCCAAATGTATAAGCGCTTTCATCTCCTTTTTAAATAAGTTGAAGAGACTTCATCAGATACAATTAGTTACTTTCATCACCGAGTTGGTCTGCTTATAACCAGACAAACAAAAAAGTGAATAAACCACTAAAGAATTCATCTCCAGTCCCCTGTCTTTTTTGGAACTAAAAAGAATCGAGAGTAAGTTCCGGATCCTACTTGCTCTGCGGGGACTTTTTGGATGACTCTTTTTTTGTTGCAACAAGTTGAACTCTGATGTTGCACGGTCTAGCTGGATGGGTGGTACATCTGGAAGAGACTGGTTTGTTGGGGGTTCAGAAATAAAGGGAATCAGGTAAACTCTGGATATTACTGTGTGTACCCAATGATCTTGAGTGATAGTTAGCCAGGCACTTGGGTACAGGGATATATGACCCCCGACTGCCTCCAGAGACGGCCAGTCGGGCAACCCCTCAGGGTCGATGGAAAGGACGATCAGAGAAAACTTCTCTTTCTCCCTGATGTTGCAGACCTCCTCTGCCGCGAGGGTGGCGTCTTCCATTATATCCTCCCCCTCTGCCCCTGGGGGAGGGTTGACCTTGTGCCTGAGGAAAACCTTTTTGGGATTTGCAGAACCATATTTTCCCTCCTGTATTACCCTTGGGATAACTTCTGGATGGGAGAGAAATGGACTACAATGGCAGATAAGGTTTTTCCTTCCTGCTCGCACCTAGTCAAAGTCTCTTTCAATTGGGGTCCAAAAAGAGATGAACCATCAAAGGGAATGTTAATGAAGGAAGACTTGAAGGATTCTGTAAAATTACAAAGCTGCATCCACGAATGTCTCCTGAGGGCTATTCCTGCTGCTGCTGCCCTGCTTGCTCCATCTGCTGCATATGAGATCAGCCTCATGGAGGAGTTAGCTATGGAAGTAAGGGTGGAGAGCTGCATGGAAACCTTGTCCATGGAACCCGGATCTACTGAACCCTGGAGGGTATCTCCTAACTCTTTCAGGAGATCCCTCTGCAGACGAGTGAAGTGAGTCAGGTAATTCAGCGATCTTAGTGTAAATGCCACTAAAGAAAAAGTACGCTTCCCATACCTATCCATCATCCTGGACTCCTTGTTAAGAGGATGGATATTAGAAGACGTCTCAGATAATTCCTTCTTGGCGGCCGCTGCTACCACCATAACATCAACTGGAACTCCCTTGCTAAGGAAAGACTTGTCCTCAGGTGCTGTCATAAATTTGTTTGCCCTCCTCGGGACGGCATCCACTGAATCTGGAGAGGTCCATGATTTCTGCGAAATGACCTCCAAAAGTTGGTCATAAGGTGGTGCTACCCAAGAGGTGGAAGGTCAGGAGCCAAAGGCTTCAAGATACACTGATTCATCCTCAGTAGGGATAGTGGTCTTCCAATCATCCCTCTAAGGATTTCTAGGATGTCAGAAAAGGAGACATCCTCAGAGGGAGATCTAGGGGACCCTTCTGATTCCTCTAAATCAGTGTCTGATGTGACAGACTCAGGGGGAGTCGACACGTTTCCTCTTACATAACCTCTTCCGAGGGAGCTCTCCAGCGGGATAATCTGGGGAGGTCTCAGAAGAGGGGGCGGCTCCAATGGGGGCTACTTGGACCTCTGGTTCCCTACGCTGTGGGGGTGGCAGGGGGGAAGAGGTTGCTGCCTGCCGCTGGTGGGCCACAGGTTCCAAAGAAATGCCTTTGGCAGAGGATAAAGCCTTCTCTATAGCTTATTATTCAGAACTACAGACATCTCCCCTACCTCGACTCATGTTAAAACACAGTCCTAGATTGTTTTTTTGTCGTAGACATTACTATTTTCGAACTTCCGTGTTCGACTATAGTACAGTCGATGTAGTGCCGTTCGACATTTCAATAGTAAACCATATATATATATATATATATATATATATATATATATATATATATATATATGAGACAGAAAAAGGTGTTAGAAAAGGACTAAATAAGTAAAAAATTGTTCCACTTAGCCAACGAGCCAGTAAGACACAACCTCGAAGCTTTTGCGGCAAATGAGATCTGGGGAATTGCCGTGAGGCACCATGGGATAGGGGCTAGCCTTGAGCCAGTAAAAAGCTCTCGAGCTTTAGTATAGGCTGAGTTGGAGCCGAATATCAGCTCCGAACCCATCCAGCAAGAATTACGGTGAGATAGGACTACATAACATCAAAGGATTTGTTCTAAGGGATACTCTGTCTTTGTGAAACAATAAATATGGAGGGCATATGGACAGAGCTTGAAGTTCCAAAACCCTCCTGGCTGACGTAATGGCTACTAGAAAAGCTGTTTTCCAGGTTAGAAATTTTAGTTGGCAAGAGGAAGGTAGTTCGTACAGTGGGAGAATCAGAGTTGACAGTACCAAATTGAGGTCCCAAGGAGTTTTTGGTTCCCTTATTGGAGGCCTTAGTAAGAATGTACCTCTCAGGTAAGCTTTGCATAATCTGTGAGACATTATTTTTGATCCCATATCTGCTATGTGGTAGTTAGATATGGTGGCTAATTGTACTCATATGGTAGCTGTTGCTGCGCCTTCATTGAAAATTTCTGCTAAGAAATCTAAAATTGTATTTACTGGGGCTGTGAAGGGGTCTATGTGATTCTTAGAAGCCCAACAAGAAAATCTTTTCCATTTGCTACCATAAAGCTTTCTAGTCATTGTCTTATGAGCTGAAATTAGAATATGTCTCACCGCAGGGGATATGTCTGGAAGCCTGGCTAAGACTGGAAGTGAAGCAGCCAAGCTGTCAGTTTGAGGGTCTGAATAGAGGGATTGAGCATTCCTGACTGATGAGTCAGAAGATCTGGTACTTGGTCCAGAATCTATGGCTCTTCTCGAAGATGGGGCCATAGGAAAGGAAAGCAGATCTGATGAGACCAATATGGAGCGATGAGTATTAACCTGCAACTCAATGATGTGGCTTTCTGTAGAACTTTGGGGATTAAAGGAAATGGAGAAAAGGCAGAAAGGAGTCCCGGGGGCCAATCGTAAATGAGTGCTTCCCTTGGTGTTGCCCCCATCGGGGGAATTAGGGCAAGGTAGTTGCTGCATTTGGTGGTCATGGACATGGCAAAGAGGCACAGCAAGGCTGGCTCCATTTGTGAAAAATCTGGTTCACAATTTCCTGATTTAGGGACCACTCGTGAGGCATTAGAATTGCTCTGCTCAATTTTTCTGCTATCATGTTGGATTTCCCCGGAATATGCTTTGCAATCATAAAACTTTGAGAACAGACTGCCCACTGCCATACTCTTTGAGCCTCTCGACACAAGGGGTAGGATCTGGTTTTGACTTGTTTGCTGATATACCACAGCATTGACATACTTTCTGTCGGTATTGCAATCGTACCTGGTGGAAGAGAGTCCTGTAATGTCTACAACACCAGAAGCACCACTCTCATCTCTAGGGCATTAATGTGTAAGTGGTACTCGTGTTCCTGCCAAGTTCCTTGGACGGTCTTTCACAGATAATGCCCCCCCACCCTCCCTGGGAAGCATCTGTGGTCACTGTGGTTACTGGATGGGGGAGAGTGAACGGCCTGCCTAGAGTTACCTGTGTGAAATGAAGCCACCAATGCAGGTCTTTCTTGCAGGAGTCTGTAATTAAGATCTTGTGGGACATGGGTAACTCCTGCATGGAACATTGTGCGAAGAGAAGCCACTGTAGGACACTCATATGTAGATGTGCCAGAAGGACTAATGTTATAGCAGCTGCCCAAGACCTTTAGAACCAACTTTGCCAGTACTTTCTTTTTTGAGAGCAAGATGGCCACTTGATGTCTCAGTGTCTGTACCCTGTCACAAGGCAGTTTTGCAACCATGTCTTCGGTGTTTAAGTCTGCTCCTATAAACGTAATATGCTGTGATGACAACAAGGCAGATTTATTCAAAATGTATGGTAATGCCCAGTTCCAAGCAAAGATGAACAGTGGTGTCTCTTACCCTGGTTAGTAGATGCTCGGTGGTGGAGGTCAGGAGCCAGTCATCTAAGTATGGAAACACCCGGAATCCTAGACGCCTCAGGTGAGCCGTGACTATTGCCATGCATTTGGTGAACACTCTGGGGGCTGTAGTGAGACCAAAGGGCAGAACTCGGAAGTGGTAATGACTGGCTCCCAGCCAGAAGTGTAAATGTCTCCTGGATTGCCTGTCCATTTTTATATGGTAGCAAGCATCCTGGAGATTGATTGAGCACATCCAATTGTCTTTTCCCAGAAAGGGAAGTACAGACTGCAGTGTTATCATCCGGAACTTTGATTTTTTTACAGATTAGTTCAGCCTGCTGAGATCCAAGGTGGGTCTCCAGTTCCCTGTTTTTTTTTTTTGGAACTAAAAAGAACCTTGAGTAAGTTCCAGATCTGGTTAGGTCTCCGGGGACTTCTTGGATGACTCTTTTTCTTAGCAACATTTGTATCTGTAGGGTTGCCTGGTCCCTTTGACAGGGTGGAATGTCTGGGACTGATCTTGTCTTTGGGGGTGGGTAGAGAAGGGTATGTTGTATCCCTTGGATATTATTGACTGCACCCATTTATCTTGAATGATATTTAGCCAGGCTTTTGGTAATGATAGTCTGCCCTCAACTGCCTCCAGAGGTGGACAGGTGGGTCTCCTTTCAGGAGTGATGGAAGAATCTGCCCGAGAATGCATCTCTGTCGCCCTGATTTTGTGGACCCCCCCCCCCCTCTGCCGCGTGGTCGGCGTCTTCCATTGTTATTTCTCCCTCTGACTCTGGGGGAAGATTCACCACATGCGTCAGGCAAAGCTCTTTGAGACTTATGGAACCACATTTTTCCACCCTTCTGGCCTTTGGGGTAAGGCCTGGTAGGGATGGAAAAACATACTCCCATGACAGATAAGATCTTGCCTTCTTGTTTGCACCTGGTCAGAGTCTCTTTAACTTTTGGCCTGAACAAGGATGAGCCATGAAAAGGAGCATTAGTGAAGGAAGCCATGAAGGGCTCAGCAAACTCACAAAGACACATCCAGGAATGCCTCCTTAGAGCTATTCCTGTACCAGTTGCCCTACTCGCACCATCGACTGCATAAGAAATGAGCCACATAGAGGAGATGACTACTGAATTTAAGGTAGCAAGCTGGGCAGTCACATTGTCTGGATCCCCTCCAGCTGTGGAATCTTGGAGGGTATCACCCAGCTTCTTCGGGAGATCCTCTGAAGTCTGGTAAAATGGGTCAAATAGTTCAGCGATCTGAGTGTAAAAGCCGTTGACAAGAACATACGCTTCCCATACCTGTCCATCATTCAAGAATCCTTATTCGGCGGATGGACAGATGAAGTCTCAGATAACTCCTTTTCGGTGGTAACAAGCACCACCATAGCATCTACTGGGACACCTTTGGTTAAAAAGTCTTTGTCTGACGGAGCTGTTATGAATTTGTTGGGCCTCCTCAGAACAGGTTCCATGGATTCTGGCGAGCCCCACATCTTTCGACTAATAATGTTGAGGAGCTGGTTGAAGGGAGGAGACACCCAAGAGGTGGAGGGTTGAGAACGAATTGCCTCCAGGCATACAGATTAATCTTCAGAAAGGGTGAGGGTCTTCCAGCCACCTCTCTACTTCAGGATCTCTAGGATGCCTGAGAAGCAGACATCCTCAGAGGGTGACCATGGGGAACCTTCTGAGTCATCCAAGTCCGTATCTGAAGTGACAGACTCCTCAGGGGAGTCTAAATGTTTCTACTTACATGTTCTCTTCAGAGGGACATCCCCAGATGGATCCACAAGGGAGGTTTTGAAAGAGAGGGACTCACCCAATGGGGCATCCTGGAGCATCGGTTCTCTACATCTGGGGGGGTGGTACAGAGGAAGACATTGGCACTTTAGGGGGAAGAGTGCTTGGATTCGAGGGTGGAGCCATCGAGGATGACAGCACACTCCTCATCAACTCGAAGGCACCACGACCCAGGCCTGAGGAAGCCTCTGGCACCAAAGAGCCAGAAAATTCCTCTTGCACCAAGGAGGTGGGCTCCGAGGCTGATGTAGGCGCCAAGCTCACTCACGCCGATGCCCCGAGAGGTAGATTCGGATCTGACAAGGATCCGATCTGACTATTCCCCCCATACCCGACGGGGGAGCATTGGCCTCCAGACCCCTCAACTGAAGATGGTACTGAAGAGGATGGAGCAGAAATTGGGACCAAAAACCATGGTGTGGGTCTTGGACCCAACGGTTCCACCACAAACACATCCAAGCACTCTGGCTCCAAAATCACTCAGGTCAGAGGAGGAATAGAAGGGGCAGTAGCAGAAGTTTGTTCCAATTCCTTTGGGGCTGGACTCGAAAGGATTTTGGCTAGAGCCAGAGCCTGAAGCAACCTCTTGACCACCTGCTCCCACCATCATCTGATGAATTCCTGGATGATCGAGAGGACAGGGCCGATGATTTAACACTGCCAGCCACAGACTGTAAAATAGGTGACTGGGGAACTGAGGAGACCGGCTCTGTATATGGCTCTTAGTCAGTTCAGATAAAACTGGTGGAACCGAAGGAGAAGTCTTTTCGGGCCCGAAAGCCTTTGGGTCCAAAGTAGTATCTTTAGAAAGCTTTTTAGCCAGCTCAGAAGCAGGAGCAGAAGAAGAAACTCTTTTTGTTGATTTGTCAGACTTAGGGGATTGAGATGCTTTGGAAGCGGTCTGGTTCCCTTCTAATGCCTCAGCAAAAGGAAGCAATCTCTTGATCTTGAGTTTGTTTCTACATTCCTGCAGTACCCTAGAACTGAAATCATGACATATGGAACATAAGTCTTGAAGGTGTACCGCACCTAAACAGTAAACATAACTAGTGTGCCCATTGGTTAAAGACATTTTTTGAGAACAGGAGTCAAATTTTTTGAAGCCTGACTGCTTCACCTATTTTCCTTCCTTGGACATTGTGAAAAACCACAGCAACAACAATGAACACTGCCCAGGAGACTAAGACTAAGTTAAAGATAAAGATAACAAGGCTAGCAAAAAACAAGTTATCAAAACACACCCCACTCTACTCTACTTTTCATTGCTATATATATATATATATATATATATATATATATATATATTTATTTTTTTTTTTTTAAACAGTCAAGTAGGGGAGAGAAAGGGGCTAGAGGAGAGGTCTCTAACTAAAATGATGATCTCCTCTAGCCAGAGGAGATGTCTCTAACTTAAACAACGAAACCTCTTAAGAAGGGATAGAATTAGAAGGAAAGAGATGCCCTCTAATTTAAACAGGCTCAACAACGGACAGAAAGGAGACAGAAAAATGAGCCCTCTAACTTCGTTCGTTCAAGGAAAAGTAAGTTTTAAAGATGGGAGAGGGAGTTGTAGGCCTAACGAAAGTTATGGCCAGTCACAACAAACACAACAAGCAGCAAACTTAGGTATTCACCACAGATGAGACCTAAAAACACTTTCAACTAGCACAAAACAGCAATATATATATATATATATATATATATATATATATATATATATATATATATATATATATAAAGTAACTGAATAATATTCAAAAAAGTACTTCACTTAGCCTGAGCCTGAGATCTGGGTTATCTTCCCTAAGCATGATGGGATAGGGTATAGCCTTAAGCCAGTGGAAGCTCTTGAGCTTTAGTATTAGGTCAAGTCAGAACTGATGCTCGGTTCCAAACCCAACCAGCAAGAATGAAGAGGAGATAGGACAACATAACATCAAATTCTTTACTGAATCCATACTCACAGTAGTAAACTCTCAAAACTCCCCTGACCCCAATGAAAAACACAAACACCTTACTAATGAAAACAGCCTTACCTTTCAACCTGTCTCTGTAAACTTGATTAAAAAATTACTCAAAAAGCTAAAACCAACCACACTGGCTACAGATGAACTCCTAGCTGATTTTTTTTTATTGCCAATGACATAATAGCATATCCAGTAACCATCATTATCAACTGCTCCATCTCTGAAAAACTAGTCCTTGACCTCTGGAAGTTCTCCTATATTATCCCCCTTCATAAAGAGGGCAACTCAAAAGAACTAACAGATTACCGTCCCATAGCTATCCTGTCTCCCCTCTCAAAAATTCTGGAAAGGTGTATTGCATACAAATTATGGAAAACCTCAACACACAAAAACCACTCATCAACACTCAACATGGATTCAGGCCTTACCATAGCACAACCACTGCTCTCATGTCATTCGCTCACATAGTTAATGGGCATAGAAATGATGATAAATACATTTTAGCCATCTTCCTAGACCCTTTCAAGGCCTTTGATATGGTTAATCATAAGCTTATAAAAGCTCTATCAGAAGTAAATCTTAGCCAAACCACTAATTGCATGGTTTCATAGTTACCTAGCAGGAGGATCGCAGGGAGTTAAATGGCACCAGGCACTATCACCTCTGCTCCCAGTAATAACAGGAGTTCCACAAGGCTCCCTCTTCAGACTTCTGTTGTTCTACATCTCTACTCACCACTCCTCACTCATCCAGTATGCAGATGACTTTACATTAGTCTGTGCCTCCTCTTCCCTCCAGGAACTACACCAGCAAACTCAAGCTTCCTTTCTCTCTGTCAAATCTTGGCTCGCTGACCACAATCTAATACTCAATCCAAACACAACAAAACTTATCTTCCAGCCTACACAACATACCAGTCCTGACCTTTCATTCAACATCATATCCAATAACAAAACTATCTTATCGCCTGTTACCCGCACAAAGCTTTTCGGGGTTGTGATTGACTGTAACATGAAATTCGATGTCTGTATCTTTTTCAATGTAAAGAAAGTCCATAAAAAAAAACTAGGTACTCTATATAGAAAAAAAACTGTTTTTAAGAAACACTGCTAGGGCCACTATTGCATGCAGACATCTCATCTCCACACTACTATATGCCTCTTTAATCCTCACCAACCTTAGGAAATCTGACTTAACCAAACTAGAAGCCTGCTATAATAAAATTGCCAAATACGCTACTAACAGTTTCTACAGATCACACCAGCTCTCAAACAGCTCAATTGGCTTGAACTTCCTCACCTACTGCTATATAATCAACTTACCCTGTCACATAAAATTATATATCATCCTGAGAAACCCCCTTCACTAACTACAAGACCTAATAATTCCATATTCCTGTACCAGAAACCTCTGCTCCACTAACAAACTTCTCCTCACAGTAACTAAAGATAATAATGTCAGTGATTCATCCCTCTACTCTAACACAATAGCCAAACAATGGAATAAACTTCCCCCTCTCATCACAGTTATAGCTTCCATACATGAATTTAAAAAATCCTTAAAATCACATTTGTTGAACTCATGGCTCGGCAACTACGACAGTCCAGGCTAATATTAGGACCCCTCCCTTCTCACACTCTTATCTCCTTATTTCTGTACTCATCAATCACACCTTCACCCCATACTTCATCTCTCCTCACATCTCTTATAATTATACCTACCAGTATCTTATGCTTCTGTACCTAATGGCAGCTGCAAAAATGTAACAACTACTTTCTGATGAAAATAGAAGTTATGTACTTACCATAACGTTCCATGTTTGCAGTCCATCTCACCTACATTCTTGCTGGATGGGTTCGGAGCTGATATTCGGCTACAACTCGGCTGATACTAAAGCTCGAGAGCTTTTACTGTCTCGAGGCTAGCCCCTATCCCATGGTGCCTCACGGCAATTCCCCAGATCTAGTTTGCAAGAAAGCAATAAATACCTATCAGGTAATAATAAAAAAGAAGCTGTATAAATACAGCAAAGGGTTAGAAGCATAATCCATTCCAGGTGGACAGTAAAGGGCAATGTCAGGCAGCCCCAAAAAGAGGTCCACTAGATCCCCCAGAAACAGGAAGGGGGTTGGAGGGAGGGACACAAGAATATAGGCAAGATGGACTACAAACATGGAACGTTATGGTAAGTACATAACTTCTATATGTTATGTAGTCCTATTTTGCCGTAATTCTTGCTGGATGGGACAGCGTCCCTAGCACCTTTATCCTGGGTGGTTCAAGCAAAGAGACGCTTCAGCACAGTGGACCCAATGGATGACCTGTCCCGGGAGGCCAAATCCAATTTGTAATGAGTGACAAATGTATGTGGTCTTGCCCAAGTAGCTGCTGCACAAATAGTATCAATTGGGAGCCTAGATCTAAAGGCACATGAAGTAGCTACAGCCCTAGTAGACTGACCTTTAGCTTTTACTGGTAATTGTCTACCAGTTTGTTGATAAGCAAAGGATATGCAATTTGAAAGCCATTTTGAAAGAGTAATTTTTGAAACAGGCAAGCCTTTCCTTTTGTCAGAAAAGGAAATGAAAAGTTGATCAGATTTCTTGAATTCTTTAGTCCTGTGTATATAAAATCTGAGTATCCTGTGGACATCTAGCTGGTGAAGTCTATACTCTGACTTATTAGAGTGATTTGGAAAAAACACAGGTAGCTCAATGGTAGTATTCAGGTTGTGCTCTGAGCATACCTTAGGAAGAAAGGAAGGGTTTGTCCTGAGAGAGACTCTATCCTTGTGAAAGATAATGTAAGGAGGTTGAATAGTTAGGGCTTGAAGTTCCAAGACTCTCCTAGCTGATGTTATAGCTACCAAGAACAAGGTTTTCCATGATAACAATTTTAAGTCTGACAACGAGGATGGTTCAAAGGGTGCAGACATCAAAGATGAGTGGACTAAGTTTAAGTCCCAGGGTTCTAATGATTGTTTTATTGGGGGCCTAAGAAGAACTCCTTTTAAGAAGGTTTTACAGAGCGAGTGCTGTATGATTGGATTTCCCATGAAACCAAAATGGAAACTGGAAATGGCAGCTAACTTGAACTCTGACTGTAGCGGCTGCTGCCCCTTCATGAAAAATTGTTGTTAGGAAGGATAAAATGGATTCTAACGGAGCTAAATATGGATCTAAGCCCCGATTTGTAGCGCAAAAGGAAAACCTTTTCCATTTGCTAGAATATAGTTTCTGAGTGGAAGGTTTATGGGATGAAATTAGGATGTGTTTAACCGCTGGGGATAAGGGAATACTCCTGGCTATACGTGGAATTGGAGCAGCCATGCTGTCAATTTGAGGGTGTGGATGGAGGGGTGGAACTGTCCCGACTGATGAATCGGGAGATCTGGAGATGGGTCCAGAATCCATGGTTCCTCCAAGAGGTAGGGCCACAGGAAAGGAAACCAAACTCGTCGAGGCCAGTAAGGAGCAATGAGGATCAAGGAACTCCTCCACTGTCTTGTTTTCTGTATTACTTTGGGTATGAGTGGAAAAGGAGGAAAAAGCATAAAGTAGTCTCGGGGGCCAATCGTGAACTAGAGCATCCCTGGGTGGCATCCCCGGATGGGGAATGAGAGCAAAGTAGCTGCTGCATTTGGTGTTCAGGTGAGTGGAAAATAGATTGCAGCAAGGCTGCCCCCATTTGTGAAAGATCTCTTTCACAACCATTGGATTCAGGGGCCACCCGTGAGGCATCAGAATTGCTCGGCTGAGTTTGTCCGCTATTACGTTGGATTTCCCCAGGATATGCGTTGCTTTCAGGAAGCGTTCAGTATCCATCACTCATTTCCAAACTCTTAAGGGCTTTCTGCAAAGCGGGTAAGACTTGGTTCCCCCAGGTTGTTTATGTACCACACGACAGACATGTTGTCTGACTGAATCGCAATTGTTCCAGTGGGAAGGGAGCTGTGAAGTGCTTGCAATGCATATAGCGCCACTCTCATCTCAAGAGAATAGATGTGCAAGTGATTCTCATGGTTTTTCCAAGTACCTTGGCCTGTCTTTCCCAGATAATGCTCCCCCCACCCTATCTGGGAAGTGTCCGTGGTCAAAACTGCTTTCTGTTGGGGAGGAACAAGTGGACGACCTATGACAAGTTGTTTCGTCTGTAACCACCATGTCAGATCCCTTTTGCATGCGTTTGTTATTAATATCTGGAGAGACAATGGACGGTCTTGCATCGACCATTGTGCAAATAATATCCATTAGAGAATCCTCATATGTAAGCAAGCAAGAGGAACTAATAAGATGGCTGAAGCCATAGTCCATGTGACTTGAAGGACTACTCTATCCTGGACTCTTTGCTTGTTTAATAAGGATCTGATCTGACTGTGTAGAGCTTTCGTTCTTTCCTGTGTTAGCTTTACTGACATGTTGGTTGTGTTTATTTCTGAGCCTAGATATACAATATGCTGTGAGGGAGATAAAACTGACTTTTGCAAGTTGACAGTGATGCCTAGGCTGGGGCACAAGGATAGAGTCTTGTCCCTGGTCCTTATGAGTTGATGCTTGGTGGTAGCAGTGAGGAGCCAGTCGTCTAGGTGCAGAAACACCTGGAATCCTTGACGTCTCAGGTGAGGCGTTACCACTGCCATACAGTTGGTAAACACTCTGGGGGCTGTAGTGAGGCCAAAGAGCAGTGTTCTAAACTGGAAATGTCTGGCTCCCAGCCAGAAGCGTAAGTGTCTCCTGGAGTGCCTGTCCATTTTGATGTGGTAGTACGCATCCTGGAGATCGATTGAGCACCTCCAGTTGTCCTTCCCGATAAAGGGAAATATTGACTGCAGAGTGACCTTTCGGAACTTTGATTTTCTTACATGCTTGTTGAGCCTGCTGAGTTCTAGAATTGATCTCCAGTCCCCTGTCTTTTTTGGAACTAAAAAGAATTCAGCGTAAGTTCAAGATCCTAGTTGCTCTGTGGGGACTTCTTGGATGACTCTTTTTTGCAGCAACAAATGACCCACGGTCTAATTGGATAGGTGGTACATCTGGAAGAGACTGGCTTGTTGGGGGTTCGGAAATAAAGGGAATCAGGTAACCTCTGGATATTATTGTGTGTACCCAATGATCTTGAGTGGCAGTGAGCCAGGCACTTGTGTACAGCGATATATGACCCCCGACTGCCTCCAGAGATGGACAGTCGGGCAAGCCCTCAGGGTCGATGGAAGGGACATCAGAGAAAGTTTCTCTGTCTCCCTGATGTTGCAGACCTCCTCTGCTGCGAGGACGGCATCTTCCATTATATCCTCCCCCTCTGCCCCTGGAGGAGGGTTGACCTTGTGCCTGAGGAAAACCTTTTTGAGATTTGCGGAACCACATTTTCCCTCCTGTATTACCCTTGGGATAGGTTCTGGATGGGACAGAGAAATGGACTCCAATGGCAGATAAGGTTTTTCCTTCCTGCTCGCACCTAGTCAAAGTCTCTTTCAATTGGGGTCCAAAAAGAGATGAACCATAAAAGGGAACGTTAGTGAAGGAAGACTTGAAGGATTCCGTAAAATTACAAAGACGCATCCATGAATGTCTCCTGAGGGATATTCCTGTTGTGGCTGCCCTGCTCACTCCATCTGCTGCATATGAGATCAGCTTCATGGAGGAGTTAACTATGGACGTAAGGGTGGAGAGCAGCTCAGAAACCTTGTCCATGGAACTCAGAGCTACTGAACCCTGGAGGGTATCTCCTAACTCTTTCAGGAGATCCCTCTGAAGACGAGTAAAATGAATCAGGTAATTCAGTGATCTTAATGTAAATGCCGCTGAAGAAAAAGTACACTTCCCGTACCTATCCATCATCCTGGACTCCTTGTTAGGAGGATGGATATTAGAAGATGTCTCAGACAATTCCTTCTTGGTGGTCGCTGCTACCACAATAGCATCAACTGGAACTCCCTTGCTAAGGAGAGACTTGTCCTCAGGTGCTGCCATAAATTTGTTTGGCCTCCTCGGGATGGCTTCCACTGAATCTGGAGAGGTCCATGCTTTCCACGAAATGACCCCCAAAAGATGGACATAATGCGGTGTCACCCAAGAGGTGGAAGGTCGGGAACCAAAGGCCTCAAGATACACTGATTCGTCCTCAGTAGGGTTAGAGGTCTTCCAATCCCCCATCTAAGGATTTCTAGGATATCAGAAAAGGAGACATTCTCAGAGGGAGATCTAGGGGACCCTTCTGATTCCTCTAAATCAGTGTCTGATGTAATAGACTCCGGGGCGTTGACATGTTTCCTCTTACATAACCTCTTCCGAGGGAGATCTCCAGTGGGATAATCTGGGGAGGTCTCAGAAGAGGGGGCACCTCCAATGGGGGCTACTTGGGCCTCTGGTTCCCTATGCTGAGGGGGTGGTGGGGGGAAGAGGCTTCTGCCTGCTGCTGGTGGGACACAGGTTCCAAAGGAATGGCTTTGGCAGAGGATAAAACCTTCTCTATAGCTTTGAAAGCCTTCCCACCCTGCTCCAAAGAAAACCTCTGCAGATGGTCGACTCCTAGCAAGAGGGAATGACTCAGAAGAAGAAGTGGGAGCCAAGCTGAGGCTCCGAGAGGGAGGGTCTGTTCCGACGAGAACCCAAGGTGACTGTCCCCCTCGGAGTGGACATAACAGCATCGTCTCCCAGAACCCTTGGCTCCAGACTGAGTCATTGAGGATACAGTACTTGGCTCCGAGGAAACAGGGTGAATCCCCGGAGCCAAAGGGTTGAAGACAGAGGAACCTGATGTAAGAGGCTGCAAGAGCGAAGCAGTCAGAGGAGGAACGGTGATCGGTACTGGGGTCGGCTCTGAGACCTTTGGGTCTGGAGGGGTCAATTTTCTAGCCAGAGCTGGATCCGAAAGCAACCTGATCTGATGGAAACTGAAGGAGACCTCCTTCTCTCCAAAATAGGAGATCTCAAAGTAGGAGATACAGCCTCGATGTCGGGCAAAATCTTCGGTACTGAAGACTGTCTCGGAACCGATTAAATTGACTGCAACGAAGATGAAGCAGAGTCGGAACAGGAACTCCTTGGTTCTGATGCTTTAGACTTTTTGGTCGGCTCCGAAGTCAGGACCAAAGATTTTCTCTTTGAAGATTTTGGAGCTGCCTGACCAAGTTTCAGCTGTTCCTGGAAGGAACTGGTCATAAGACCCCTGTCAATAAGTTTTCTCTTCCTTTCACTTAACACTCTCATATTAAAAGCGTGACAGAAGGTGCGGGGTTCCTGTAAATGGGCTTCACCCAGACAATATACACAACTGGTGTGGCTGTCTGTAAGAGACATTTTCTGCGTACACCTGTCAAATTTTTTGAACCCTGAGGGGTGATGATCCTTGTATTTATTTTTAGGCATTCTTAAACACTAAGAACAACAATAAAGGTGTAAAGAGAAGAAAAGTTTTTTTTTTTTCTTTTAAAACAGTCACACACACACATGGAGGAAAGGCCCTCTAACTTAAATGGGCACTACAGCCCTCTAATTTAAATGGGCCGTACAGTCCTAAGGGGGGAATAGGGGTTGAAAACTTTCAAAAAACAGACACGCAATAAAGAAGAAACTATTAAGATATATATAAGATAGAAAAAAGTGGTAGAAAAGGACTAAATAAGTAAAAAAAATAGTTTTACTTAGCCAACGAGCCAGCAAGTCACAACCTCGAAGCTTTCGCAGCAAATGAGATCTGGGGAATTGCCGTGAGGCATCATGGGATAGGGGCTAGCCTCGAGCCAGTAAAAGCTCTCGAGCTTTAGTATCGGCTGAGTTGGTGGGGAATATCGGCTCCAAGCCCATCCAGCAAGAATTACAGCGAGATAGGACTACATAACATCTAAGGTTTCTAATTGCTGGTGCTATTATATAATTTTATGTCATATGTTAAATAATGCTATTTGTCATTAATGTACTATACTGTGTGAATTCAAATTGACTGTTATTGTGTATGTAAATGTTAATTGTGGATCTTTTCTCCTCGTGCCGCTGCTGAAAAATTACCCATGTCCAGTCGTACTTTCCCTGTAACCAAATGTAAAATAAATAATAAATAAATTGATCAGAATTCCTGAAGTTTTTTTTTTTTTAAACACACCTTTATTGAATTATCACTTAAAACCGCGGTGGTGCAGCGGTAGCGTTGTCGCCTCACAGTAAGAGGTTCTCCCGTTCGATTCTCGGCTGGAGTGCCTCCTGTGTGGAGTCTGCATGTCCTCCCTGCGATCGAGTGGCGTTCGAAAGACATGCGTGAATGGGCGTGCCTTCGTTGAAGATTGGGCATCGAGCTGGCACCTCGGCACCGTAAAAATCTACTGCCAATCATTAGTGGACCGGAGTTCTGCTGTGGCGACCCCTAACCGGGAAAAGCCGAAAGAAAAACAAACTTGTGACATAAGCAAATTTACATTTATACAAAAGTAATCACACTGTATTAAAACAATTAACATTTACAAGGATTATACTTCACATATATTGCTATATATCACATAACCTAAGCAACATTACATAAATTATTCAACTCCTGCTCCTTTTTTTAAACAAGAAACAGATTTGATAAACCATCACTTATGACATAAGCAATCATAAATTTATATAAATGAAAACAAATCACACTGACACAATCCTAGTTGCAAGTATTTTACATCACAAATCATATTGACACATTCCCAGCTGCAAACATTATACATCACTTATAATCCATCCCATCATTTTCGGTCAAACATTTCATAGCTCATTTACGTCCTGCTTTCTTTTAAACCTCATTCTTCCCCTGTATCTATTGCTCCTACAATTCCCATTTTTTCCTACATAGTTTGCTCCTACCCTTTTCTAAAGATCTCAGTTCACGTTGTTTTATCTCTGTTACTATATTCACTACTTCTAATATAGTTAGTTGGTTTAGAATATGATTTCCATTTTCTAGTAATTGCTTTTTTGGCAGTCATCATAATTAGACACAGCAAGGACAATCCATGTCTAGGCAATTCCAGTTCCCTGTCATAGCTCAGAAAAATCATCTCCCTCATCACACCAATCCACCCACCAAGCATCTCTGACAGTGCATCCCTCAAGGAATTCTTAAAGTCCGCCAGCTCACCACACTCCCAGAAAATATGTTCCCAGGTGCCGCATTCTTACTCATCACACCTCCAACATTTGCTGTCTACCCGACGAAAAATTCTCTGGAGTCTACTTGGGGTATAAAAATATCTATGTAAATATTTCCCAGCAAAAATCCTAAATCTTCTAGATTTTGTTGCATGTTTGGGAGACATACATATAGCCTCCCATTGTTTCTTTGTGAAATACTTATCTAGTCTCTCTTCCCAATACTTTGTAACCTCCTCTGACTGATTCTTATAGTTATCATGCAATATTTTATATGCTCTACTAATTATTCATTTTTAATGGCAGCTTCTGTTCTAGAGTTTTTGTTCAGCCAATGTAGTATCTTAAGTTGTCTGTATACATTCAAAGAAACAAAGAGTTGTAGAAATGGTTCAAGCTAAACTATAAAACTATTATGCATAAATGAAGGCTTTGTTCTCAAAGTTACCCTATCCTTGTGAAAAGATTAGATAAGATTGAATCACCACAAGAGCTTGTGATTCAGATACTCTTCTTGCAGAATTCAGAACAATGGTTAACACCATTTTCCAAATTCCTCAAGAGCAGGTTCAAAAGTAAAAAGTGCAAGTTTCTCCAATACAAAATAAAGATCTCAAGAAGGATACTTCTTTAATTAGTGGATAGATATGTAAAACCTGCTTTCAAGAACTATTTCATATGAGATAGTGCAGACGGGGGGGGGGGGACGGGACGATGGGCAGAAAAGTAGAGCTGGTCAAAAAGTAAATCTTGACAGAAGAGATTCTATACTTTAATATACTATTTATTCAGTATTTAGTGCCAGCTGAAGGACTCACACAGCTGAATCTCCTCAGGAGCCTGCATTGGGGATTACAGCTTCTAGATACAGATAAGATCCCTTTGAGAACTTCCCTTCCTCTTTGTGATTATATACTTTTGTCTTCTTTCTGTTTTATTCAACAAAAATAATAACACGTGTTAACTTTTTATTTTACTATACTTGCTATTTACTACTGCTGCTAATTCCTGGGGGAATTCCAACTTAACAGCTGTGCTGTTGCTATGCTTAATACTGTTTTTAACAGTTATGAGTCTTTTCTAAAGTGTTTTATGACTTGTACTGGGAAATTGAATTTCTGCTGTGTCAGTTAACACTAGGGACTGCCTCTTACAGTGTTGCCAGTTCCGTGGTTTTCTCGCCAAATTCGGCTGATTTCAACAGTTAGTTGTGGGAAATTTGGAGCAGTTGCGGGTTGCGGTTTTCAGGCTGGAACTGTTGCAAATTGCAGTTTTTTGGGCTGGAACTTTTAACAGCGCTCTCCTATTTGTGTATGTCTAGCTTTAATATGTACACATGTGCTGGGACTGCTTCTTTGGAAACTGGCAACTGCATTTACTGTCCCTATCTGACTGCATAGTTAACTGATTCCGATGGCAATATGTGCTGGTTATCTGACTGTTGATAGAAGGAGGCACTTGCTAAGAAGGTTTATGGTCATTTAGGAGAACTGAAGTGATGGGTATGTATGTTTATCTGTTACTGGGGTATAAGGAACGTGGGAGATACTTATTTCTTGCACAGAGATTGCTTTGATTTTTTTTTTCCATTAGTGTGTTGGTGACCGTTTTGCAGCTGTATATATTTTTTTAGCTATTTTTGGATGAACTTAGATGTAGTTTGGTTTTACAAGAGGTTTACTGGATATGTTAAGATTTTGTTTGTTGTGACTCTGCCTTTTTAAGCGAGTAGATGTCCACAGGTGTTTTGTGTGAGGCTGCCCTACCTTCTGTGTGTGGATTATGTGGAATCAGAGGTTATTCACAAACTAAACCATGATAAATTGTGGGACGTTGTTTGGCTTGGTGTTTACAGGCATGCAAAAAGAAACCAGAAAGTCACTTGTAACACTTTTCATTGAGATGCAAGAGTCTAACAGTGGGAAACAAGCAAGGTGTAGGGTACAACTTTTCTAATGAGTTATTGTGGGTGAGTATGAATTTATAACTGTAATGTTTTGGTGTTGCAATGTAGAATAATTCTATTCACATCTTAACATTAAACTTTGAAGTTATTTAGTCAGATTTTGTAACATTTATGACCCTTGTCTGTTGAAACTGTGCAATACAGACATCGTGATGGTCAAATACCTTTGGTGTAGTTTGTAAGGTATTACATTAATAAAATATAAACAGAAGTGTTTTGGTATCAAGAGTAGTTGAAATAGTATACATTTAATGAGCTGGAGTTGTCCCACTTGTTAAAAAAATGTATGTTTTCTTCAATGATTTATTTAATACACTAAGTCTAGAAATGATGGTGGTGATACTTTGACAGTTAATGTATTTGAAGCAAAGCTGTTTTCTGTTTGTAAAACTATAGCATGCTTGTTTTTTTCCTAAGTGGAAATAATAGCATTCAAGGCATTGGCAGATTGTAGCCCCATGAAGCTGCCCTTTTCTCTACGATGTATAAGGTTACCACCTTTCTTAAAGTTAATGTTTCAGAGAAAAAAGTAACACTTAATTTTATGTGGCAGCCTACTCCCTTTTCACATTATCAACATTAAGGCTTATTTTATTAACTTTGATCATTGTTTGTTGTTGGCTGACCACCACCCTTGAATCCAAATTAATTACAGTCTCTGCCAGGTAGTACCAGTCGGCTGTTACCAAAATGCGGTGGCAGGGTGGACAGGGATCTGTAGATAATTGTTCTCTGGTAGATTCCAACTTCTCTCAAACCGTGAGTGATAAGGTTTTGTGAGGATGATTACCACGTTGTGAGTAGTACTACTTGCAATTTTATTATTTGTTACATGATTGTTTTTTGTGGGCGTTGTGGAGGATGTTTAATGAATAGATGCGTAAATGTCTCTCAACCTATTACTGCAAGATACCTGGAAATAGTCATGAGAAGGCCTAGAATCTGCAACAGATTTTAATATTCTTTGTAGTAAAATGTTAGAAGGAAATGTTATGTATTAGCAACTTGCAAAGTTTATAACAGCAATATTTAAATTTTGTCCTTATTTTTTGTGACCTTTGTCACCCAGTTTTGAGGGGGTTGCACTAATATGGCGGGTCACAAAATTAGTTAAATTAAAATAAATACATTAGGCTGATTTTTTGAGATAAGCAGGCAGGACTTTAAAAAAGTATCTGGCTATCTGGCAACTCTAGCCACTTGGTAGAGTGTAAAAAGGCCTGTTGCTGTTTCTATTGCTTATCTGCTTCATTTTGAATTCCTGATAGGAAAATACTGCAAATTTTCACTTTTTTCTTCATCTTTATTATATCTGCTACTGGTTTAATACTGCTATAGCAATTTTTATTGCTAAATTATGATTTTACCGCATACTACTTTATTTGCATTTTCTCTGGGGATGTTTTCATTTCTGACAATGTTTATTTATGTTGTTTTGAAAGGTTTCAATTTGATTAAAGGACATATTTGATTTTGTGTCACTATTTGGATGTACAGTGACTGTGTGTGTGTGTGCTGTTTATTACATTGGGCAGACAGTAGAATAAGGCTTAGCACAATTTAAATTGTTTCTACAATATTTTATGCAGTTTAGCCCTATTTGCTGTGTGGCACAGTACAGTTTTATAAGTTACCATAACAGCAGATGTTGAATGATCACTGCTGCTGCAGCAGCCTTAGCAATATGGGTTACATCTTGCATGGGGAATAACAGCTGTCCAACTTCCAAAGCTTTAGGGCACCTCCCGTGTGCCCAAACCATCAGTCAATTTCAGCTAAGCTGACTAAAAGACATGCCTGAGTGCCAAGCCCTTCAGACCTTTCAAGCCAAGAGAGACAGGGAGGCTGAGCCTTGAATGTGCAATGCTAGGGACAATCAAAAAATAAATATTCATACCCTGGCATGAACAACACACCAAAAAACAAGGGTGAGGAAGGAAGGAAGGAATGCCTACTACAGCAGAGATATTGTAGATGGAAAATAATCCAGAAGCCTTGGTGAATGGCCCTAGCAAAGCCTGATCCAGACCTACAAAAGGAATCAAGCGTACATTGCTTTGCAAAAGTATGTACAAATGACAAAGTTGCTGCTTCAAGAATACTTATAGAATCCATCCCTTTCCAAAAAGCCATAGATGAAGCCAATGCCCTTGTAGACTGGGACTTGACCCTGCTTGGAATAGTTTTGCTGTGGTGAGTATTGTGACCACTGTCAGTCCAGCTATCTGGAATTTTGTGGATAGTCGTGTGTCATTTGTGAATATTAACATGATTGTCTTACAAATGTAAGAGAACTTTTAGTTATGTACTTACCATAATGATAGATGTATGTGATCTATCTCGCCTTCATTCATAACTGATGGACTCTGCCGATACACTAGCACAAAGTCTCTCATTGGCTGGGCCAACCCCCTTATCCCAGGATGCACCACGCCCAAACCCCCAGATCTTGTTTGCACCACAACAACTCACCCACATGTGCCACTCCGACTGTACAATAGTGTTTCCTCCAGATCCAACAGGTGGGGGGAAGGAGGGCGGGTACGTAAGAATGTAGGCGAGATGGATCACATACATCTATCGTTATGGTAAGTACATAACTAAAAGATGTAATACGATCCTATCTCGCCTACATTCATAACTGATGGGACAGCGTCCCTAGCACCTAGATCCTGGGAGGCTCACTGGAAAACACTCCTGAGCACTGTGGAACCAAAGGACGCCCGACCTCTAGAGGCCACGTCCAGTTTGTAATGAGAAATAAAAGTATGTGGAGAAGCCCAAGTGGCTGCTGCACATATCTCATCCACCGACAGTCTGGCGTGGAAGGCCACTGAAGTTGCCATAGCCCTAGTAGAATGCGCTCTAACTGGAAATGGAAGGTCCCTTCCTGTTGACGCATAAATAAATGAAACACAATCCCTAATCCACCTAGCGATAGTGGTCTTAGTTACTGCTTTGCCAATCCTGTTATCTGCAAAGGCCACAAACAACTGATCTGATTTCCTCTGCTGCTGTGTCCTATCCAAGTAAAACCTCAGTTGTTTATGCACATCCAACTGATGAAGTCTGTATTCTGCCTTGTTGGAAAATTTTGGAAAGAAAAGTGGTAGCTCTATAGATTGCTGCAGACAAAGAGCAGAAGAAACCTTCGGAAGAAATAACGGGTTTAGTCTTAGAGATACTCTATCCTTGTGAAAGATCAGATAAGGGGGCTTAACAGAAAGGGCTTGAAGCTCCGAAACCCTTCTGGCTGAAGTAATAGCTACCAAGAAGGCAGTCTTCCAAGATAAGAACTTTTGCTCACAGGTGGCCGCCGGCTCGAAGGGATGAGACGTCAAGGCTCCTAAAACTACATTCAAATCCCATGGCAAAACAGGTTGCGACACCGGGGGGCGAAGCAACCAAGCTATCTTAAGAAAGGCCTTACACAACTTATGACTCATGAGTGAAGGCTCAAAGGCAACATGATAATTAGAAATCGCTGCCAATTGGACTTTAAGCGTGGAGACAGCGGAACCCTGTCTAAAAAGAGTTGCCAAAAAATCTAATACTGCTGACACCGGGGCTGTCAGAGGGTCAAGGTTGTGCCTCTGGGCCCAAATGGCAAACCTTTTCCATTTATTAGAATATATCTCCTTAGTGGAAGCTCTATGAGAAGAAGACAGAATCCGGACCACCTCAGGTGAAAGGATATGCTGTCTGACTAAGGTCGGAAGTGGAGCAGCCAAGCCGTTAGCTTGAGAGTTCACAGTGATGGATGAACCTGACCTGACTGAAGAGTCAGGAGGTCTGGAACTGGGTCCAGAATCCAAGGATCCTTCACTGCATACTTCCGAAGGAAAGGAAACCAAACTTGGCGGGGCCAGTGTGGTGCGATCAAAATCATGCTGCCTCCCAAGCAGATCGCCTTCTGAATCACCTTTGGCAGTAGTGGGACTGGAGGGAAGGAGTAGAGCAGACCGGAGGGCCAATTGTGGATTAGAGCGTCCCTGGGTGACTCCCCCTGGGGGGGAAATCAGGGAGAAGAAATTGCTGCACTTCGCGTTCCAGGGGCTGGCGAAAAGGTCACAACAGGGAAATCCCCACTTGGAGAAGATCCGAGCCGCTACTTGGTCATTCAGGGACCACTCGTGAGGCATCAGAATAACTCTGCTCAGCCTGCCTGCTATACATTGGACTTCCCTGGAATGTGTGTTGCCACTAGAACTCTCTGGGAAGCGATCGTCCAGTTCCAAACTCTCATGGCTTCTCTGCAAAGAGGATAAGACCTGGTTCCTCCCTGCTTGTTCAGGTACCATACTACCGCCATATTATCTGAGAAGATTGCGATGGTACCCTTGGAAAGAGAGCTGTGAAGTGCCTGCAACACTAGAAGCACTGCCCTCATTTCCAGAACACCGATATATAAGTGGGTTTCGTGATTCTGCCACGTGTCTTGAACCATCCTGCCCATGTAATGGCCCCCCCCTCCCTATCTGGGAGGCGTCCGTGGTCACTGTGGCAATGGGGGAGGGGGGCAGAAGAATCTCCCCTGGTTCAGGTTGGAGGAGAGGAGCCACCAACGAAGATCTCACCGGCACATTTCCGTGATGAGAATCGGGTAGGACAAGGGCAGATCTTGGTATGACCACTGGGTCGACAGGAGCTATTGGAGAATTCGCATGTGCAATCTTGCCAGAGGGACCAGAAGAATGGCGGCCGCCATCGACCCCAAAAGCTGAAGGACCATCATGGCTGGGGCTTTCCTTCAGGGTAGTAAGGCTAGGACTTGGTCCTGTAGTATCTTTATCCTCTCTGTTGGAAGGAATGCTCGCATCTCTACAGAGTCTAGCTCTGCGCCTATAAAGGCAATACTCTGTGATGGCAGCAATACAGACTTTTCCCAGTTGAATGTAATTCCTAATAGATGTCCCAACTTAATGGTAGCACTCACGGCTTGAATAAGAAGATGCTTGGTGGGGGCGGTGAGGAGCCAGTCGTCTAGATATGGAAATACCTGGAATCCCAGACGTCTCAGGTGAACCGTCACCACTGCCAGACATTTGGTAAACACCCTGGGGGCTGTGGTGAGACCAAAGGGCAGGGCTCGGAACTGGAAGTGACTGGCTCCTAGGCAGAAGCGTAAATGTATCCTGGATGCCCTGTTTATCTTGATGTGATAATGGGCGTCCTTGAGATCGATGGAGCACATCCATACTCCTTTTTCCAGCAATGGGAAAGTGGATTGCAACATGACCATCTGGAACTTGGACTTCTTTATGAAGCGGTTTAGGTGGCTGAGGTCCAGAATGGGTCTCAAGTCCCCTGTTCTTTTCGGCACCAAAAATAACTTTGAGTAAGTTCATAATCTGGTCAGATCTGCGGGGACTGGCTGAATGACTCCCTTTCCGAGCAGCTTTGCGACCTCTCTGGCTGCTTGATCCCGTTGACTGGGTGGCATGTCCAGGATTTTCCTTGACGGTGGAAGGGGACGGATAAAGGGGATGGTGTAACCTCCGGTGATGATACGAAGCACCCACTGATCCTGAGTGATGGAACCCCAGGCCCTTGGATGCGTTGAGAATCGACCCCCGACTGGCTCCGGAGACGCACAGTCTCGCAGTCCCTCAGGGACGCTGGAAGGAGGAACCACGAAAGGATTCTCGGTCTCCTGAGTTGCGGGGTCCTCCGCCGCCTCTAGGGCGACGTCTTCCAGAATAATTCCCCCCCTCTGCCTCTGGAAAGGGGGGTGGGTCACTCTGATGGGCAGGGAAAGACTTTTGGGACTTTCTGAACCACATCTTTCCTCCCCTCTGAGCCTTGGGATAAGGTCTCGAGGGAAGTGAAAAACGGGCCCCAACGGCAGACAAAGTCTTACCCTCCTGCTGACATCTAATGAGTGTGTCTTTCACCTTGGGTCCAAAGAAAGAGGACCCATCGAATGGAGCATCGGTGAAGGAAGACTTGAATGTCTCCGCAAAGTGACACAAGCGCATCCAAGCTTGCCTCCTAAGGGCTACGGCCGTACTCGCTGCCCTACCCGCCCCTTCGGCTGCATACGATATGAGCCTCATGGATGAGTTAACAATGGACGAAAGGGTAGACAGCTGGGCGTTGACAGACTGCATCAATGCCTCAGGCACGTTACCCGACAGGGTATCTCCCAACTCCTTCATGAGATCCCTTTGGAGCCTCGTAAAGTGACATAAATAATTCAGCGACTGCAGGGTAAAGGTCGCTGATGTCAGGGTACACTTCCCGTACCTATCCATGCTCCTGGACTCCTTGTTAGGTGGATGGATAGAAGTAGATGCCTCTGCCACATCTTGCTGGGTAGCAGAAGCCACCACCATAGCATCAACTGGAACTCCCTTGGTTAGAAACTCCTTGCCAGGGGGGTGCAGATAAAAACTTGTTGGGGCGAGAAGGAACTGGCTCCACAGAATCAGGGTGTTCCCACACCCTTCGACAAATAAGGTCCAGTAACTCAGCGAAGGGTGGAGACACCCAGGAGGCGGAGGGTTGGGCTCCGAAGGCCTTGAGGAAGACCGACTCCTCCGTGGAAGGGGTTTTGGATGGCCAGTCGCCCCTCTGTCTCAAGATCTCCAGGATATCGGAGAACGAGACATCGTCAGAGGACAACTTAGGGGACCCTTCCGCATCATCGAGGTCGGTGTCCGAGGTGACAGACTCATCTGGGGAGTCTATGTGCTTCCTCTTGCACAATTTTTTCCTGGGGGGCTCTTCAGGCATGAACTCTGAAGGCTCCTCGGAAAACAGGGGACCACACAAGGAGGAATCCTCAGGCCTAGGAGCCGTGCTGTCTGAAGACAGGGTGACACCAGGAGCTCTAGCCGCCGTGTCTAGGGAAGGAGTCGCAGATTCAGGTGAAGTCATTAGAGACTTGGCCAGCACGCTCCTCATAGCCTTGAAGGCGGGCCCACCAGAATCTGAGGAGAGGCCCGTCCCCGAGACCATGACCGGTGTTGGGGTTGCCCTAGCCGAGGCGCCAAGAGGGAGACTCGGGGCCGAAACCAGAAACCCCAACGAATCCCCCTTGGGCCCGGCTGAGGACACCCGAGAACCGAAACCTCTGGAAGGCACAGAAAGGGTTGGAGCTGAAGACGGTGCCAACAGACTAGCAGTGGGTCTCGGGACTGACTCAAGGACTTCACTCGACTCTACGAACTCCGACTCCAACGACACCAAGGTTGTCGGAGGAGGAAGAAATGGTATCAAAAGGGCTGGCTCCGGGGTCGACTGGGCCAGAGCCGAAAATAATTTGGATAAGACAGGTGACTGGAGGAGCCTCTGGACCACCCTATCTACATCCGAATCTGAAAGCCTGGAGGACCTGGAGGAAACTGAAGGGGGCCAAGAAACTTTTTCCATCAGCTCCGAGGCAAGGCTAGGAGGCCGGCTCCGAATCGGCTCCAAAAGGATCAGGGCCAAAGCAGACTCGACCAGAACCGAGACCCCTTTCGGCGCCGATGGTTCAGGAGCTGACGAAATTGACCCCAGAGCAGAAACACTCTCCTGCAGCTCTGATACCAATGGAGCCGACGAATGAGACCCATATTTAGACCCTTTATCCTGTGGCTCCAAAATCAGTGGAGCCGAGGAAGGGGACAGAGAGCCTGATCTCTCATCCCGAGACTTCAAAACCAGTGGAGCCAAGGAGGGAGACCCAGATTTAGATCCTCTATCCTTCAGCTCCAAGGTCAGTGAAGCCGAGGAAGGGTCACAGATTTAGCTCTTTTTGCAGGCGGCTCCGATGGACTTGTCGGAGCCGAAGACTTCTTTTGCTTCAATTTCGAGGAGGGAGAAGAAGCCAAAGCTTCCTCAAAGGCTGGTTTGATCAGACCCTTCAGGATAAGCTTATTTTTCCTCTCATGTAGGACACGAGAGGAGAAAGCATGGCAAACACTGCAAGATTCTTGCAAGTGTTTAGCTCCTAAACAATAAACACAGATGGCGTGGCCATCTGTCAACGACATCTTGTAATTGCATTTTGAACATTTTTTAAAGCCCGATGGCTTATGTTCCTTTTCTTTGCCAGACATACTCACTGTAACACACTCAAAACACACAAGGAGGGAAGGGGGGGGAAGAGCTCTAACTTAAACGCTCTACAAGAGATAGGGCAAAGGCCCTCTAACTCAAACGGGCCTAGCCCGCCAAATAGACGGGATTACCACAACAATTCAAAAAGACAAACACAATCACTCACAATAGAACTAACAACAAGATAGCTATTAAAATAGCTGTTTGAGAATAAATTCTAAAGCTAACTGCCAAAAAGTGACTAAAAGGCCAAAATAGAAGGGTACTTAGCCACAGCCAAGTCGTGACCACGTCGTTACTCTAGGAGCGGCAAACAAGATCTGGGGGTTTGGGCGTGGTGCATCCTGGGATAAGGGGGTTGGCCCAGCCAATGAGAGACTTCATGCTAGTGTATCGGCCGAGTCGGAGCCGATTCACGGCTCCAAGCCCATCAGTTATGAATGTAGGCGAGATAGGATCACATTACATCTATATGTTATGTGTATATTAAACTACTGGTGCAGAAGTGTGTATTGAACTGTATGTTATGTACTGAGCTTCAAGAATGTGTCCAAAGTGTACCCTACTGGAAAAGAACAGAAATCTATGTAAATTATATACCTGTGCAAATGTATGTTTTACTAGTAGAAGCTAGAACATACCAAGTTAACTTGAAAAACTTCAAGAAAATAAGTGGAAATTGTTTTACAATTGTGTTATCTCAGCAAGTAGACACAATGTCTAGAGATAGAGATTTTCCTATTGTCTTGAAACAGAAATAATTACTAGGTTTCAAATGTAAAAGTGTTTTTATTGCTCTACAACTTCCTAGCAGCTGCACACATCTGAGAAATATGTATTTTTGACACAGAGGTGTTAAATTCTAAGTATCTGTTTAACTTGGGAACTGAAGTCAGGTGACAGAGTGATGTCATCTGAGCTAACCCAGCAGTAATGTTGATTACTAATTTAAGAACTCTTTCAGAGAAAGTTTGTGCATTTTGTATCTTGTCTTCGACCTAGAAACATCCATTCAGCACTTCTGCCTGCGTATTGTTCTGCAAGTAAGATTTAGGCATAGTATTTCTTTTAGAGATAGACAGGAATATAGTAAAGATTACTTTAGATGTTTTCTGTATTCATTTGAGACTGTCCTGCAATGTTGTTTTTAAATATTTCCTGTGATTCTGAACTCTGCAGTTATTGTGTTGTTTGAGTATTGTCTTGTTCTTTTATTATTTATTATTAAACATATTTAAAACCCATCTTTGTGGCTGATATTTGTGAGACACATTTAATCTCTTAGAGTACTTCCATATGTATTTGGTGACATTGTACAGGCCAGCCCTAAATAGCCTTGCTCTTGATCAGACTACAATTTGGATTAATAGTGACATTACACAGTAAAATTGTGCACCCTTTTGTAAGGGCCTTAAAAGTAGTTGATAAGTAGTGGCTGGCGGCAACTGGTGCAACCTTACAGTCTGGGTAGAAGGGGTCATAGCTAGTAATCCTGTGCCAGCCTTTCCCAGGTGTGTGTTTGTGTATAAATCAAGTCTCAAAGTGTGTGTGTGTGTGTGTGTGTGTGTGTGTGTGTGTGTGTGTGTGTGTGTGTGTGTGTGTGTGTGTGTGAGCTCAGTACATAAAAAGAAGTTATGTACTTACCATAACGTTCCATGTGAGTTGTTCATCTCACCTTCATTCTTTACTGATAGGTTCAAAGCCGATCCTTCGGCTCCAATACGACCAATTGCAAAGCTCGAGGTCTTCAAATAGCTCGAGGCCAAGTCCATATCCCATGATACACCTGGAATTACCTCAGATCTTGTTTGCTGCATATAACAATATCATATGTCATTCTTTCACTCTCAAGAGAAAGGTATAGAAGGATTGAGTAACCAGGATGGATCCAGCATCTCGATCATCTATCAGCCCAGTAGGGGGTCGGAGGGAGGGACGTAAGAATGAAGGCGAGATGAACAACTCACATGGAACATTATGGAAAGTACATAACTTCTTTATGTGAAGTTGTTCAATCTCCCTGTTCATTCTTTACTGATGGGTAGCGTTCCAAGCACTATCAATCTCGGGTGGCCCACGGGAGTATATTTCTCAGGACCATGGATCCAAAGGAGGCCCTGTCCTTTGAGGCCTTGTCAACTTTGTAATGAGTGATAAAAGTATGAGGTTTTGACCAAGTGTCCGCTGCACAAATGTTATCAATGGGAAGTCTGGCAGAAAAGGCAGAAGATGTAGAAACTGCTCTGGTTGAGTGAGCTTTAATCCTATGTTGCAAAGGCATATCAGCCACTGAATAGGCAAAGGTAATACAATAAGATAATCATTTAGACAGAGTTGTTTTAGCCACTGGTCTCCCCTTCCTGGCATCTGAAAATGAAACAAAAAGCTGGTCTGATTTTCTGAAATCTTTTGTTCTATCCAAATAAAATCTGCACTGTGAACATCAAGTTTATGTAACATATACTCTAAATTATTGGAATAGTTGGGGAAGAAGACTGGCAAATCAATAACTTGGTTGAGATTGGTTTTAATGCAAACTTTGGGCAAGAATGAGGGATTTGTTCTAAGTGAGACTCTGTCAGCATGGAATATCAAATAGGGAGGCTTGATGGACAAAGCCTGAAGCTCTGACACTCTGCGAGCAGAAGTAATAGCTACCAAAAAGATGGTCTTCCAAGACAAAAATTTGAGATCACAAGATGAAGCTGGTTCAAATGGAAGAATTATGTGGGAAAGCATACAATTTAGGTTCCATGGAGAATTGGGAGATTTCACAAGTGGTCTAATACAAAAAGTCCCTTCGAGAAAGGCTCTGGATAACTTGTGAGACATGATAATTAATCCTTCAAATCCAAGATGAAAATTAGAAATAGCAGCCAATTGAACCTGAACTGTTGCTGCTGCAGCTCATTTGTTAAAAATCATAGTCAAGAACTCTAAGATGGAAGCCACAGGGGCTTGGTAAGGATCAATATTATTTAGAGGTCCATATAGAATATTTTTTCACATTTGCTAGGATAGAGCTTCCTAGTAGAAGATTTATGAGAAGACAAAAGGATCTGTTTTGTCTCATTGGAGAGGTTATGGAACCTGGCTATGATGGGAACTGGAGCAGCCAAGCTGTCAGCTTCAGGGACTGCAGAGAGGGATGAAGATCCCCTGATGCGTGCGTCAGAAGGTCTGGAACTGGGTTCAGAATCCAGGGATCCTCCAAAAGATGGAGTCGAAGGAAGGGGAACGAAATCTGGCAAGGCCAATGAGGGGCTATTAAAATGATGGTCCTTCCCAGGATTTTTGCTTTCTGTAGAACCTTCGTTATCAATGGAATTGGTGGAAATGCATATAGGAGACCCGGAGGCCAATTGTGTACGAGTGAGTCCCTTGGGGCTTCTCCAGGAGGGGGAATCAGGGCAAAGTAGCTTCTGCATTTTGTGTTCATGTGAGTGGCAAAAAGGTCGCAGCAAGGTTGGCCCCACCTGCGGAATATCCTGTCCTCTATTTCTTTCTTGAGGGACCACTCATGGGGCAACAAAACTGCCCTGCTCAGTTTGTCTGCTATCACATTGGATTTTCCCGGGATGTGTGTTGCCAACAGAAAGCGCTGGGTGGAAACAGCCTACTGCCAAACTCTGAGAGCCTCGTGACAGAGGAGGTAAGACTTGGTCCCTCCTTGTTTCTTCAAATACTAGACCACCAACATGTCTATCTGAATCACAATCGTACCCAGAGGAAGAGAGTCCGCAAGTACTGCAACACCAAAAGTACTGCTCTCATGTCCAGGACATTGATATGCAGATGTGTCTCTTGATCGGTCCATGTGCCTTGGGTAGTCTTTCCCTGAAAATGCCCCCCCCCCCATCAGGGAAGCATCTGTGGTCATTGTGACCACTGGAGAGGGTAGCACAAATGGGCTTCCTATCGTGTCATGAAGTGAGGTCAACCACCACTGAAGGTCCTTTTTGCAAGAATTGTGATTATACTGTGAGTCATGGGGAGCTCTTTGTAAGACCATTGAGTGAACAACAGCCACTGAAGTATCCACATGTGCATACGAGTTAGTGGTATGGCTAGAATTGTTGCTACCATCATGCCTAATAATTTCAGAACTTCTGATGCTGGTGCTATGTCCTTTGCTATCAGAATGCTGACATGCCAGCGAAGAAGAAGAACTCTTTCTCTTGGAAGCCTTAGTGTGGTGGTGGTGGTGGTGTCCAACTCTGCCCTGATAAAAACGATATGCTGCGATAGCAACAAGGCAGATTTTTCTGAGTTGACTGTAATGCCCAGATGATTGCAGAGTGACAGAGTGGACTCCCTGGCCTGAATGAGTTGATGCCTAGTGGCGGCGGTAAGGAGCCAGTCATCTAGGTACAGAAACACCTGGAATCTAGACACCTCAGGTGAGTCGTGACCACTGCCATACATTTGGTAAATACTCTGGAGGTTGTAGTGAGACCAAAGGGCAGGGGTCGAAACTGATAGTGATTGGCTCCCAGCCAGAAGCACAGGTGATCCCTGGATGGTCTGGCCATTTTTATGTGGTAGTAGAACATCCCTGACATCTATCCAGCACGTCCAATTGTCTTTCCCTAAGAAGGGAAGAATAGACTGAAACATGACCATCCGAAACTTCTCTTTCTTTATGTATTGGTTAAGTCTGCTGAGGTCCAATATGGGTTCTCCAGTCCCCCGTCTTCTTTGGAACCAAAAAGAATTTTGAGTAAGTTCAGGGTCCTGTCCAGTCTGCTGTGACTGGTTGGATGACTCTTTTTCTTAGCAACGCTTGGACCTCTATTGTTGCCTGTTCCCTGTAACTGGGTGGAACGTCTGGGATTTTTCTTATGATTGGAGGAGGTGTGGCAAATGGAATGAAGTATCCTCTGGAAATTATACTTTGTACCCAGCTGTCTTTTGTTATTTTGAGCCAGGCATCTGGGTACAAAGATAAGCAACCCCAGACTGCCTCCAGAGCAGGACAGTCGGGCCTCCTCTCAGGAGCGCTGGTAGGGCTTCCCAGAGGAGTGATCTCTGTCGCCCTGGTGTTGTACACTCCCTCAGCCATGAAAGCGGCATCTTCCATTATTGCCCCCCTCCTCTACCCCTGGAGGGGGGTTCACCACGTGTGTCCTGAAAGGCTCCTTGGGCTTTTCGGAACCACATTTTTCCTCCCCTTTGACCTTTAGGGTAGGGTCGGGTAGGGGTGGAAAAATGGATCCCGACGGCAGACAGAGTCTTTCAGTCCTGTTCACACCTGGTTAAGGTTTCCTTCACTTTAGGCCCGAAAAGGGATAAGCCATCAAAGGGAGTGTTCACGGAGGATGACTTGAAGGGCTCTGCAAAGGAACACAAGCGCATCCAGGAATGTCTCCCAAGAGCAACTCCTGTACCCGCTGCCCTACTCATTCCATCAGCTGCATAAGGGATGAGGCGCATGGATGAGTTGACAATAGAATTGAGGGTAAAAAGCTGGGCAGAAACTTTGTCGGAAGCTACTGCAACTACTCTACCCTGAAGAGTATCTCCTAACTCCTTAAAGAGATCTCTTTGCAACCTAGTAAAATGGGTTAAATAGTTCAGCGAATGGAGAACAAAGGTTCCTGAACTAAACATGCACTTCCTGTATCTATCCATAATCCTGGAGTCTCTGTTAGGAGGATGGATAGACGAGGAAGTCTCAGACATTTCCTTTTTGGTGAGTGCCGCCAGCACCACGGCATCAACAGGAACACCTTTTGTTAAAAATGTTTTGTCAAGGGGGGCAGAAATTAATTTATTAGGCCTCCTAGGGACAGGCTCCATAGTATCCGGAGACTCCCACGCCCTTCATGAGACCAGCTGCATCAGCTCATTGAAGGGCAGAGACACCCAAGAGGTGGAGAGCTGAGACCCGAAAGCCTTCAGGAGAACTGACGCATCCTCAGTAGGGCTTTTGGACTGCCAGTCATCCCTCTGCCTAAGGATCTCAAGTATCTCAGCGAATGAGATATCTTCAGAGGGGAACTGTGGGGACCCTTCTGACTCATCTAAGTCTGTATCTGATGTTAGAGACTCCTGTGGGGAGTCTAGATGTTTCCTCTTACACAATCTCTTCCTGGGAGCCTCATCAGTGGGAGCTTCTGGTGATTTCTCGGAAGAGCAGGGGCCACCCAATGGAGCTTCCTGAGGCTCAGGGTCTCTATGCTTGGTCAGGACGTGTGAGGCAGAAGCAGACACAGGCACTTTAGGGGAGGAGGAAGGCAGACCCAAGGTCAAGGATGTCCTAGGAGACATGACTCTCCTCGTGGTATCGAAAGCACCTCTGCTCCAATGCGAGGGAGCCGACGGATTGAAGAAACTGTTGACACCCCCGGCACAGGGACAGTGGGTTTCAAGCCCAAGGTAGGAGCCGAGCTCATACGAGCCTAGGCCCCGAGAGTCAAAGGTGGAAAAAACGTCAGTCCGACTGTCCTCCCCGGACCCGACCAGAGAGTGTCAGCTCCTAGAGTCCTTGATCAGCACAGAGGATGTCAGTGTGCAGGGAGCTGAAGACACTGGAGCAGGCATTGGCTTTGAGGGTTCCACTAACATCAGGTCTGCCTCCTCTGGCGCCGAAGGACCAGCATGGCTCGGAGGAGGAATAGTTAGAATCGGTGCAAGGGTCTTTGGCTCCGAAGCCATTTGGGTCAAAGCCGCAAACATTTTTGCTAAAGCCGGTGCCAATAACAGCTTCTGCACCACATGATCCACATCCAGATACGACAGGCTGATACATGATTGAGAGAAGCGTACCGAAGGTGGAACTGACTGGAGAAGTGGACTCTTAGGTGCTTCGGACACCGGTTCCAAGACTGGGAACCAGCTCCAAAAGGTAAAGACTTAATAAAAGCAGGCTAAATCACACACACACACACACACACACACACACACACACACACACACACACACACACACACACACACACACACTCTAATACCAGTATAAATGTGATATCACACAATAAGAAATTCCAAGCAGACTATGCAAAAAAAAAAAAATGGAGATAGCTGCTAAGACACAACAACCTTATCTAATTTATCTAAGGTTTACTATAAACTACAACTTTAACAGTAATAAAGTACTAAGAAATAGTAGAAATTGTGACAAAAGGTCACTAAATAACACACTGTAGTTTGAGAAAAAAGAAGTTATGTATTCACCATAACGTTCCATGTTTGTAGTCCATTTCGCCTTTCATTCTTACATATGGGTATGGAGCCGATCCTCGGCTTCGACTCGGCCTTTTTGCAAGCTCAAAGTCTTCTAGTTGGTTCATGGCTAGGTAGGTATCCCATGGTGCACCAGTACAATCCCCAGATCTTGTTTGCTGCTAACTATAGAGAGAAAAAACAAAAAAACTATGCAGAAAGAACCCAATAATAAAAGGTCTTCACTTAATAATGAAAGTTTTTCTGTCTGCAGATCCTTCCAGGATGGGGGTAGGAGGGTGGGTTCGTAAGAATGAAAGGTGAGATGGACTACAAACATGGAACGTTATGGTGAGTACATAACTTCTTTATGTTCTGTAGTCCTATCTTGCCTTCATTCTTACATATGGGTCACCGTCCCTAGCACCTTATTCTTGGGTGGTTCACGGAAAAATACTCCTGCGTACCGTGGAACCAAAGGATGCTCTACCCGTAGAGGTCAAATCCAATTTGTAATGAGTAATAAATGTGTGAGTGGTAGCCCATGTTGCTGCTGCACAGATATCAATTGGAACCTTGACTTGAAAGGTTGCAGAAGTAGATCTCGTGGAATGAGCCTTAATTTTGAGAGGTAAAGGTTTACCATCAGAAGAGTAAATGTAGGATATACAACTGGAGATCCAGTTAGAGAGAGAGTCACTTTGGAAACTGTGAGACCTAATCTGGAGTTGAAGAAGGAAACAAATAATTGGTCTGACTTCCTGAATTCCTTGGTCCAGTGTAAATAAAACTGTAATTGTCTGTGAACGTCCAACTGATGAAATCTGTATTCTGCTGTGTTGGAATGATTAGGAAAGAACACCAGAAGCTCTACAGATTGGTTCAAGTTGTTATGGCACACCTTGGGGACCAAGGATGGATTAGTATGAAGAGATACTCTGTCTTTTTGAAATATCAAATAAGGGGATTTGACAGACAGTGCCTGTAACTCTGAAACTCTTCTAGCAGATGTGATTGCCACCAGAAACAAAGTCTTCCAAGACATACATTTCAAAGGAGATGAATGAGCTGGCTCAAAGGGTGGAGACATTAATTTGGATAGAACAAAGTTCAAATCCCATGAAGCAACCAGTTCCTGAAAGGGAGGTCTCAACAAAGTGGCACCTTTAAGGAAGGTCTTGCACAACCTATATGACATCAGATAGGAATCCTGCTGACCCAAATGGAAATTTGAAATTGCTGCCAAGTGAACCCTAATTGTGGCAGCAGCAGATCCCTGATGAAAAAGTTCAGACAAGAATTCCAATACCACCAAAACAGATGCAGTATAAGGGTCAACATTCCTTTCCTCAGCCCAGCTAGAAAACCTTCTCCATTTACTGGTGTATAACTTTCTAGTGGAGGGCTTATGAGAAGATGTAAGAATATGAGTCACAGAGAGTGAGAAATCATGAAGCCTGACTAGGGATGGAACTGGAGCAGCCAAGCTGTCAAATTGAGGGTGTGTAGGCTGGGATGAAGAGAGCCTGACATGTGCATCAAAAGATCTGGCACTGGGTCCAGAGTCCATGGATCATCTAACAGGTGAGGCCTGAGAAAGGGGAACCAAACCTGACGAGGCCAGTAAGAAGTGATGAGGATCAATTTGCTTCCCAACAGTTTCACTTTCTGAATAACCTTGGATATGAGAGGAAAGCATAAAGGAGATCCAGGGGACAATCGTGAACAAGTGAGTTTCTCGGTGACTCCCCCAAAGGGGGGATGAAGGAGAAATAGCTGCTGCATTTGGAATTGATTGTGCTGGCAAAAAGATCGCAGCAAGGCTGTCCCCATCTGTGGAAAATCTGTTCCGCTGTTTCCTGCTTCAGAGACCACTCACGAGGCATCAAGATTGCCCGGCTGAGTTTGTCGGCTATCACGTTGGTTGTCCCCGGGATGTACATCACCACAAGAAAGAAGCGCTGGGAGGATATTGCCCATTTCCAAACCCGAATGGCCTCTCGACAGAGTGGGTATATCTGGTTCCACCTTGTTTGTTGAGATACCATACTACTAACATGTCTGATTGCATTGCAATCGTCCCAAGAGGAAGAAGGTTGTGAAGTGCTTGCAATGCCAGGAGCACTGCCCTCATCTCTAGAACACTGATATGCAGGTGGGCCTCGTGATCTTGCCATGTGCCTTGGACAGTCCTACCTAGATAATGCCCCCCATCCTATCTGTGATGCATCCGTGGTCACAGTGGCAACGGGTTGGCGAGGGAGGAATGGAGTGCCTGTAGTTAGCTGATTGGGTTGTATCCATCAACTGAGGTCCTTCATGCAAGACTCTGTTAACAGAATGTGGTGATTTAGGGGCAGTTGTTGGAAGGACCACTGGGATGACAGAAGCCATGGAAGAATCCGCATGTGTAGTCTCGCTAAAGGCACTAGTAATATGGTGGAAGCCATGGTCCCTAGATGTTTCAGAACAGTCTTTGCCTTGACTTTTCGGAGAGGGAGAAGATGGTGAATTTGTTGTACAAAATTCTGTGCCCTTTCTACTGGAAGACAAGCCAACATGGCTACTATGTCTATTTCTGCACCTATAAAAGTCACAAATTGAGAGAGCGATAAGGCAGATTTTACCCAATTTATAGTAATCCCCAACTGGGCACAAAGTTGAATAGTGGCGTTTCTGGTCTGAAGAAGTAGATGCTTGGTGGGGTGGTCAGGAGCCAGTTGACCAGATACGGAAACACTTGGAATCCTAGACGTCTCAGGTGAGCTGCCACTACTGTCAAACACTTTGTGAACACCCTGGGGGCTGTGGTGAGACCAAAGGGCAGAGCATGAAACTGGTAGTGACTGGCTCCCAGCCAGAAGCATAGCTGACTCCTTGACACTCTGTCCATTTTTGTATGGTAGTACGCATCTTGGAGGTCTATTGAGCACATCCAAGTGTCTTTCCCTAATAAAAGGAGTATAGGCTGCAGTGTCACTATCCGGAACTTGTCCTTCTTTATGGATTCATTTAATTTGCTGAGGTCCAAGATGGGCCTCCAGTCCCCTGTACATTTTGGCACTAAAAATAATCTGGAGTAAGTTCCGAATCCTACTTGGTCTGCATGGACAGTTTGGATGACTCTGTTTGCGAGCAACTTGTTGACTTCTATAGTTGCTTGATCCCTGTGATTGGGTGGAACATCCGGGATCCTCTTAGGGATATGAGGTGGCAGAGAAAAAGATATGAAGTAACCTCTGGTGATAATTCTTTGCATCCATCTGTCTTGAGTGATACTTAACCAGGCTTCCAAATACAAGGAAATGAGACCCCCCGACCGGCTCCAGAGAAGCACAGTAGGGCCCCACATCAGGAGTGCTGGTAGGGCCGGCCCCAAAACGAATCACGGCCTCCCTGGTTTTGCGATCCACCCCTGCCTCTAGGGCGATGTCTACCATTTCCTCCTCCTCTGCCTCTATAGGAGAAGTCACCCTGTGTATCCTGGAAAAACCTCTAGGACTTCTTGAACCACATTTTACTACCTCTCTGACCCTTGGGATATAGTCTAGAGGGGACGGCAAAACGTACTCCCACGGCAGAGATTGTTTTCTCTTCTTGCTCGCACCGGGTGAGTGTGTCCTTTACCTTAGGTCCAAACAATGAAAAACCATCAAAGGGGGTGTTGGTAAAAGTAGACTTGAACGACTCTACAAAATTACACAAGTGCATCCAAAAGTACCTCCTTAGGGAAACTCCTGAACCCGCTGTCATGCTCGCTCCATCGGCTGCATAAGAGATCAGCCTCATGGACGAGTTAACAATGGAATTCAAGGTGAACAACTGAGCAGACACCTTATCAGGGACTCCTTCAGTGGATGTACCTTGTAGAGTCTCTCCTAACTCCTTAAGGAGATCTCTCTGAAGCCTTGTAAAGTGTGTTAGGTAGTTCAGCGATCTGAGAGTGAATGCCACTGACAAAAAGATATGCTTCCTGTATCTGTCCATCGTTCGAGACTTCTTATTCAGTGGATGGACAGAAGAAGAAGTCTCCGCTAGCTCCTTCTTAGTGCCCGCCGCCACCACCATGGCATCTACGGGAACACTCTTTGACAAAAATTCCTTCTCCTTGGGGGCTGACAGAAATTTATTAGGTCTCCTGGGGACTGGCTCCACGGCATCAGGAGTCTCCCCCACCTTCCAACTAACACGCTCTAACAGTTTGTCAAATGGTGGAGACACCCAAGAGGCTGAAGGTTGAGACCCAAAAGCCTTCAGGTACATTGACTCCTCATCAGAAGGGGTAACAGTGGGCCAGCCACACCACTGCTTAAGGATCTCTAAGATGTCAATGAAAAAGACATCATCAGAGGATGACTTGGGGGACCCTTCTGACTCCTCGAGGTCAGCATCGGAGGTAAGAGACTCATCCTGGGAGCCTACATGCTTCCTCTTGCATGTCCTCTTCCGTGGGGGCTCCTCGGAAGGGTATTCTGGGGAGTTCTCGGAGGTGTGGGGCACACACCACAGGCTCCTGAGGCTGCGGGTCTCTGCTGTCCAGAGAAGGAGTAGGTGTTGAGACAGAAGTAGATGCCCGAGGGGGAAGAGTGTCAGTACCCCTGGGTGGAGCTGATGATCGGGACAGCACGCTCCTCATCATCATCTTGAAGGCCGACCTCTCCAGCTCCGAAGACCTCCCCAGCTCCGAGGAGACAGAGGACGCCATCGGCTCCAGAGCCATCGGCTCCGAGATAGATGTAGGGTCCAAGCTCACCCTAGCCAATGCACCAAGAGGAAGGCTCGGAACTGAAGAGGTCCAGTTCCAGGCATCCTTATTGGGGCTGACTGGGGAGCTTCGGCTCCTAGACACCACGGACAGCACCAAAGATGTTGGAGCGGAACTTGGCTCCAAGACAACCTCAGGAGGAGCTGGAACTGAGGGTTCCACCAGTGGTACCGAGCACTCCAGCTCCAAAAGCCCAGCACGGCTCAGAGGAGGAATCAGAGAAGTGATAATGGACTCGAGTGGCTCTGGAACTGACTGGGTCAGAGCCAACAGAATTTTCGGTAAGGCAGATGACTTCAGGAGTCTCAGCACTACTCTCTCTCCACATCTTCTTCTGATAAGCTCCTGGAAGATCTGGAAGACAGTGTGGGAGATCTAGACCTATGTAGTATAGGGGACCTTAGTGTAGGGGAGACCAGCAAAGGATCTGTAGACCGGCTCCGATGTCTACTGTCAGTGGTCGGCTCCGAACTGCCTGGTGCCGACACTGTTACCATAGTAGTAGTATCCTTGATCGGTTCTGAACTCAGTGAAGCCAAGGAGGAAGATGACTTGTCAGTTTTGGAAATTTTGGGAGGTGGTTCTGATGCACCAGCCAGCACCAGGGAATGCCTCTTAGAAGGTTTTGACTTGCCTTTCTTGGAGCCATGTGATTTAGAAGAGGAGGAAGAGCTGGCCAGGTCTTCCTCAAAGGAGGGCTTAAGGAGACCTTTTAGTATCAGTTTATTCTTTCTCTCCTGCAATACCCTAGAACTAAATGAGTGACAAAATAGACACGTTTACTGTAAATGGATGGCCCCGAGACAGTACACACAGTTACTGTGGCCATCCATAATAGACATGTTCTGTGAGCATTTCACACACTTTTTAAACCCAGATGGTTTATGATCTTTAACCTCCTTAGACATCTCACTGAAGATGAAGCCAAAGCGAAACAATCAAACACAGAGAGAGAGAGAGAGAGAGAGAGCAAGAGAGAGAGAGAGAGAGGACTAGGTCCTCTAACTTACATGGGCCTAGCCCTTAAAGCACCAGCAGTCAAACAACCACGAGGACTAGGTCCTCTAACTCAAATGGGCCTAGCCCTGGGTAGAAAGAGAACGTAGAAACCCAGGTCCTCTAACTAAAATGAACCTAGAAGTGGACAGAGGTCAGGAATAACAAATTTAGTAACTAGCATACACACACACACACACACACACACACACACACACACACACACACACACACACACACACACACACACACACACACACACACACACACACACACACACCAGAAAGAGTCTCTATATAATAACTAAGCCTTATAAGAGATAAGGGTTGAAATGTCAGAAACCCTGTTCAAAACTATGCGGACTACTCCACAAAAAACTAGTTTAAGCTAATAACACAGCACACTAAGAACACTATAGCTAAGCTTTACAGAATACTAAACACACATGTTAAATTCAGCGCAAATGCACCTAGGACACTAAATATCAATTATATCTGAACTACTAGAGAAAAAAAACACTAAGGGCAAAATGCCCAGACAGAAACTAACTGCACACAGGATAACAATGAAAACAACAAGGACAACGGCAAACCAGTTCTCAACAATAATTATCTAAACAGGAAAAAATACACTGCAAATAGCTAAACTATCTAAAGTATAGGAAGTGACACTCGTAAATGTTATATAAATCTATCTAAGGCTGAAAATAGCATGAAATAGCAAAAAATTTAGCAAAATGTGTTAGACTTAGCCACGGCCAAGAAGAAGCACATTCGAACTCGTCAACGCGGCAAATGAGATCTGGGGATTGTACTGGTGCACCATGGGATACCTACCTAGCCATGAGCCAACTAGAAGACTTTGAGCTTGCAAAAAGGCCAAGACAGAGCCGAGGATCAGCTCCGAACCCATATGTAAGAATGAAGGTGAGATAGGACTACAGAACATCAGCTATTAAACTAGGCCTAAAAGAGGCCAACTAGAAATTTGTTAAAGTACACTAAATGGGAAGGGAAACACACTGAAAAGCTATAAGAGCTTTATCAACTATCTTAACTATCTAACTTAGCAAAAAAGTTTTAATAAGAATTTTTAATACGTAATGAAAAAACAGCGTAACTGGCCCGAGCTAAATCATAACCTCCAATCTGTTGCAGCGGCAAACTAGATCTGAGGTAATTCCAGGTGCATCATGGGATAGGGACTTGGCCTGAAGCTATTTGAAGACCTCAAGCTTTGCAATTGGCCGTATCGGAGCCGAGGGATCAGCTCCGAACCCATCAGTAAAGAATGAACGGCAAGATTGAACAACTTCACATCATAGAGCTCAACATGCACACTCCTGCACCAGTAGTTTAATATACACATAACATATAGTTCTCTTACATTTATAAGACAAGTATATGAATCATATTAATATTCATAAATGACACACGACTATCCACAAAATTCCAGTTAGCTGGACTGGCAGTGTCGCAAGTATAACAAAAGATAACTGCCTTAGACAACAATTTGGAAATATTCTGCTTTGACATAGGTTGTCCATTCTTTTTACCTTCACAAGAAATGAACGACTGATCCAAAACATTTGAAACATTTAGTTCTGTCGAGACTAAGTTGGCTGTGGACATTCATGGTATGGAGTATCCTTTCTCCCTCGGTTTTAGGTTCAGGAAAGGAAATGAGATGGGCAGTTTGGCTTAAAGTACACTTGGATACCACTTTAGGCTTAACAGAACGATTAGCTCCCAAAGAAACCTTGCCACTGTGGAAAATGAGATATGCCTGACTCAATATAAAAGTTTGCAACTCAGACACCTGTCTTGCAGAGTTTGTCATGTTAATAAACTCAAGAGATCAAGGTTACCTAGTCCAAAAGGATCAAGTGTTAGCTTCTTCAACACAAAATTAAGATTCCCCTGGAGGGTCCACTGATTTTCGTAGAGGTCTACTATGCAAAAACACCTTTCAGAAACATTTTGACTTGAGAATACATTGGAAAAGGTGGATCCATGGGAAGACATGTTGAAATGGCCGATAAATGAACCTTGATGAAGGAGTAAGAAAGGCCATAGGATAGTAACTCAAACAAATATTGTAAAACCACAGAATAGCTAGCTCCAAATGGATGCTGGTTATATTGCTGGCATCAACTAGAAAACATTTTTCATTTGTTAATATATGATTTTCTAATAGCAGGTTTTCTTGCCTCCATTTGTACCTACTGCACATACTCAGTAAACAGGTGTCTAAAGGGAATTAAGACTCTATCATCCAGGTAGTCAACTAAAATTAATTGGGGTTGGGTGTTTATCAAACAACTCCTGATCGTGAGCAAATAGATCCAGTTTGTGAGGAAGCTTGTGGTAACTGCCCCTGGCCATTTCCAAAAGAAAGGAGAACAACTGCTGCCTGGGCCAGAGAACTGTCACCACAATGATCTTATGTGATTCCTTCTGAATTTTCTGAAGCACCTTGGATATCAGCAGAAAGGGTGCAAAAGCATACCAGAACATTCCTATCCATGGAAAAGAAAAGACATTTGTTTTCCAGGCCTTCGTGCATGGGGTCCTGGAGCAGAATATTGCCAACTGATTGTTCAGAGATGAGGCAAACAAGTCTACTTCAGAAGCTCCCCAGAGAAGGATGAAATCTTGCAATACTCCCTGATCTATTTTCTATTCATAAGGGTTTGTCCATATCCTGCTCAGCTTGCCTACCATACAATTTTGCTCTAACAGAATGTCAGATGCCTGTAGAGTGAGACTGTGCTGTGAAGCTATATCCCAAGCTAACATGGATAGCCTGCAAAAGGGGTATGACCTGGATCCCCCTCACTTGTTGATATACCATATGACTGTGGTATTGTCTGTAACAACTGGAAGAAGTCCAAGGGAATCAAAGATGATTCAGAGAGTTGACTGCCTTGATTAGGGTAAATATCTCTTTTACATATATGTGTTTGCATCTGTCCTTGGAATACCACAAATCTTGCACTTATATCCCTCTTGAAACTGCTCCCCAAGTAAAGTTTTACAAGTCTGTGGAAGCAGACTACTTTGGAACAGGGAGGGAGAAGAGGAGACCTGGGTTTCAGGATATTTGCTGTCTCCACCAAGTGACTGCTCTTCTGACAAAGACAAACACTGTTATTTGAAAAGACAATGGATGTTGGTGCTTGAACCAAACAGACTTCAAATACCACTGTATCTTTCTCAAGTGAAGTCTTGCCAGGAGTATCATGAGAATCATAGATGCCATGAGACCTAATTCTCCTTCATTTTTCGGTTCAGGAAAGAAAATGGTGATCTGGATAAGTTTGGCTTAAAGTAAACTCAGATACCAATTTAGGCATAAAAGAATGATTAGTTCTCAAAGAAATCCTCTCCTTGTGGAAAAATAGGTAGTGTTGACTCACCATAAAAGCTTGAAACTCAGATACCCTTCTTGCAGAGATCAGAGCAATCAGTAAAACTGGCTTTCATGTTAAGAACCTCAGGTCAGCCAGTTTAGCTGTTTCAAATGGAGCAAGTTTTAGCTTCTGTAACACGGCACTAAAATCTCAAGGAGGGGCCTCCATTTTACATGGAGGTGCCTCCTGCAAAACCCCTTTCATGAGCATTTTGACATGAGACTGCATTGAAAGAGGAAGATCCATGGGCAGACATGCTGAAATAGCCAATAAATCAACTTTTACAGAGGCATAAGTAGGGCCACAGGATAGTAACTCACACAAATATTGTAAAATCAGACAACTAGCCGTGAATGGGACCTGGTTATGTTGTTAACAGGCTTCCTGTCCTCCATTAATAAATGCTGCACATTCAGAGAAAGCAGGTGCCTGAAAGGAATTAAGACCCTATCATCCAGGCAGTCAGCAGAAGATGATTGATGCCGGGGTGTATCAAACACCTCTGTGCTTGTGTCACTGCAGCCATTCTGTGAGGAAGCTTGTGGTAATTCCCTTTGGCCATTTACAAATGAAGGGAGAAAGTATTGTTGTATAAAATCTTACCATAACAGCAGTTGTCATTCTCTTCACTGCTGAAGTTTTCTTTACTTAAGGGATATCCTTCCAAGGATAGTTCAACGTCTGACCAGTATACCAAAGCCTTTAGCACTTAAAAGGCTTTGTACATCACACATAACCTCCCTGTATATGATGTAGGGCATAAAGGTGATGTACAGACGAACACACTCAGAACTGAAGAAGCCGCAGGAAGAATAGAATGTCCTTATAGACAATGAAAACATTTGCATAAAGACAGAAAAAACGAGAAAGAAGACAAAGGAACCCTCGGCCAGGACAGTAAGAAACTACAGGACAAGAGCTGAAATATAGCGGATAGAATGGAGGGAGCGAATACTGCAAAAGTGAAAAGGACATCTACTGTTATGGTAAAATTTTACACAACTGTACCATGTCCTTCCACTACATTGTTGCAGTATTCTTCACCTAAGGGAGAGTACAAGAGCTCAAGAGGAAGCCTGGGAGGAGGAGGAAGACACAGAATACCCATCTACAAACTCATGCAGGATAGCCCTGGCAAAGCCTGCCCTGGCCTTGGAAATATCATCCAATGTGTAATGCTTATTGAAAGTATGAAGAGAAGACCAAGTAGCACCCTCAAGGATGGAATTGGTAACCAAACCCTTGAAAAAAATCACCAGAGCAGGCAAATGCCTAGTGAAAGACATTTTCCATGAAAAGAAAAATAAATGGCCTTAGAAATCCAGGAGGAGACAGTTTGTTTAGAAACAGCCAAACCCAAGTCATGGGATGAAAAGAAACAAAAAGCTGCTCATATTTGTGAATAACTTTAGTTTATTACAAGTAATGCCTGAGCTGTATATGCAAAAATAATGTGTGAAGAACATTCTTACTGGCAGACTGAGGAGAAGGAAAAAAGGAAAGATTATGAATAAATTGATTAAGGGACAACTCACTGATCACCTTGGGCATAAAAGAAGGATTAGTATGAAGACACACCCTGTCTTTTTGGAAAACTAAGAAAGGAGGAATAGCCATGACAGCCTGAAGTTCAAACACCCTCTTGGCTGAAGTGAGAGCCAAAAGAAGAACAGTCTTCCAAGTACAATGCTGTAAGAAAGCTGAAGAAGCAGGATCAAAAGGAGCATGAGTTAAATTTTCAAGTACAAAACTGAGGTCTCAGGAAGGCAGAATGGGCTTCCTGGGAGGTCCGATATGAAGGATGCCTTTAAAATAATGCTTGCCCTCAAGTCTAGAAGCCAGAGGAGGAATCAAGGGCAGACAAGCAGAAATTGCTCACAGGTAAGCTTTATCTGAAGCCATGAACCCGAGCACCCTGAGAAATTCCCTGACCACGATGGACACCAGAGAAAGAAGGGACTGAAAAAAGTTCATTAGAGACAGAGCCTTGGGAGCAGGCAGAGATGCCAGCATGTGAACTGTCTGAAGTCTGCAGCCAAGGAAATGTGATCCTGGGACGGTATCAAGACTGATTTCTGAAAGTTTATGGTGAATCCCAGACTCTGTAACAGGGAGGTAGTAAACTTGAGACCCTGAAGTAGAGAGACAGAGAGCTGGGAGAAAGAACTTGAATAAGCAAATCATCTAGATAGAGAAAGATCAGAATACCTCGAACATTCCAAAAAGCAATGACAGGAGCTAGACAGGCCAAAGGACAATGCAGATAACTGGAAACATGAGGAAGAGACAGAGAAACAAACAGTTCCTGTAGAGGGAATGGATGGGGATGAGGAGGTATGCATCTTTGAGATCCATTGATAGCAGAAAGGCTTGGGGTTGCAGAGCAGAAATGTCTGCAGAGATAACATCTGAAAGGAAGGAAGGAAGAACTTTTGAGGAAGGTGATTAGCCTGCAAAGATCCAGAATTGGTCTCCATGTAGGCCATCATTTTATGGGACCAAAAACATCCTCGGATAAAATACCTTCCCCACTTGGACAGGACTTATGCTCTGTGAAATGAGGAAGCTTTTCCCAACGAGGCTGAGGAATTCCTTAAAAGGGAGGAAGAGACTTCCAAACCATGAAATATCCCTGATGGATAATAAACAGAAACCAAAAGTCTGAAGTTACTTGTAGCCAATTTGGAAGAGATTGGGACAGATGGAGGGACAAGGGAACCTGGCTGAGGGAAGGAGGAAGCAAACTGTCAAATAGAACCTGGCTTGCATAAAGACAGAAAAAAGTAAACTTAGCATAAGGCACCTGCCTAGAACCCTTCTTTCCCTTAGGAGGAGGACAAGATTACCTAAGAATGAATGCAGACCTAGATAAATAATTCCACTGAAATTTGGGAATAGGAGAAAGAAAATATGTTTCATATTCTGTAATGCTTTGTCCTTGTTCTGGAGGGACTTGAAAAGTTCAGCAGTAACAGATCCAAAAAGATTTTTATTATCCAAAGAAGCATCCAAAAGTTTGGCCTTAATATCATCAGGCAAAGCTTGAAGACGAAGTCAAGAATGACGCCTCATAACTGAACCAAAGGCAGCAGCCCTGGAAGAGGCATCAGCTGCATCATAGATGCATTTGACTGAGTGGCTTGCAATGTGAGACTTAGAGCCCACCAGGGAAGGGGACAAAGTCTTCTCCTTTGAGTCAGCAAGGACAGAAACCACTTTAAAAACTTGAGAAAGGAGAGCTAAGACATAACTGGTCATACGAGTCTGATAGTTGATGGCCCTGAAAGATAAAGTGGCAGCAGTGTAAACTTTCTTAGCCCAGTCTTTCCATAGCCCTACTATCCTTATCATAAGGCAATAGCTTGTTAGACGGCAACAACTTGGATGGCTTGTCAGAGGAGACTGACACTACAGAAGGGTCAGCAGAATGGCATTTATAAAAGAATTTGCACTCCTCAGGCACTTTATAAAATCTATCTGGCTTCTTAGGTCCAGGGGGCTGACAGTCAGGGTCTACAAATGCTGCAGAAAAAAGTATCCCTAAGGGCTGCCAGAACAGGAGGAACAACATATGGCTTAGCAGACTCCATCTGTAAGAGCTCATAATAAAAAGTTATGTACCTACCATAACGTTCCATGTTAGTTGTCTTCTTCTCGCCTTCTTTCTTGCTGGTTGGGTTCGGAGCCGATCCTCGGCTCCGACTCGGCAATCTACTAAAGCTCGAGAGCTATTTACTAGCTCGAGGCCCTCCCCATATCCCACAATGCCAGGTGCTAGATCCTCAGATCTCATTGGCAGAGCTAACAGCATGGAAGGATTCAAGGACACCTGTCCAAATACAAGGTTTTCCTACAGTGGTAAGACAGAGGAGGACGCAATGTATATAAGAGTCAGCCAGAGAAAGAAGGCCTCAAAGGAGGATTCTTCTCGGTTTGTCCAGGCTAGGGGGATGGAGGGTGGGATGCAAGAAAGAAGGTGAGAAGAAGACAACTAACATGGAACGTTACGGTAGGTACATAACTTCTTAATGTTAAGTTGCCTCTTTCGCCTTCATTCTTGCTGGTTGGGACAGTGTCCCTAGCACCTTAGTCCTGGGTGGCTCATTGGAACAGACTTTTATGCACAGTGGAACCAAAATCAGCTCTACTCCTAGAGGCCATATCCAACTTATAATGTGAAATAAAGGTATGGGGAGTAGCCCATGTGGCTGCAGCACAAACAGATTCCATTGGTAGCCTTGTCTGAAAGGCTACCGAAGTAGCTAACGCTCTAGTGGAATGGCCTTTAGGTTTAGTAGGAAGGTCTTTACATCTCAGTTGATAGATCAAAGTAATAATAGAGGACAACCACCTGGATAATGTCACTTTAGAAACTGGTAGGCCTTGTTTGCGCTCAGCATAGGACAGAAAGAGTTGGTCTGATTTTCTTGTCTGCTTAGTCCTATCCAAATAAAAATGTAATTGCCTATGAATGTCCAATCGGTGTAAATTTTGTTCAGCTTTATTCAAATAGTTAGGAAAAAAGACAGGTAGGTCAATAGTCTGGTTCAGGTTTGTTTCAGAAGGTATCTTGGGCAGAAACAAAGGATTGGTCCTAAGTGAAACTCTGTCCTTATGAAACACAAGATAAGGAGGATGAATACAGAGGGCTTGAAGTTCCAAAACTCTCCTAGCTGAGGTGATAGCTACTAAAAAGAGAGTCTTCCAGGAGAGCAATTTTAAGGAACAGGAAGCCACAGGTTCAAAGGGAGGGAGAATCAAGGAAGCTAATATCAAGTTCAAGTCCCACGAAGGCAGGGGATCTCTGACCGGGGGCCTAAACAACAAAGTTCCTTTGAGAAAGGCCTTGCAAAGTTTATGGGACATGATGCTGGTTTCTGATAGGCCAGCATGGAAAATGGCAATAGCAGCAAATTGGACCCTAATAGTGGCAGACGAGGAACCAGCTTGAAAGAGTTCTGCTAAAAAATCTAGAACATGGTGGACAGGGGCTGTGAAGGGGTCAATATTCATAGCCTCTGTCCAGAAAGAGAAACGTTTCCACTTACTAGAATAAGTCTTTCTGGTGGTAGACTTGTGCGAAGAAAGGATGATTTCACACACCGGCTGAGAAATTTGCGGAAGCCTGGCTAGGGTTGGAAGTGGAGCAACCAAGCTGTGAGGTTGAGAGACTGAAGGGATTGGTACAGCCCATCCGAATGATGGACCAAGAGGTCTGGCACTGGGTCCAGATTCCAAGGCTGCTCCAACAGGTGACGATGCAGGAATGGGAACCAAATTTGTCGAGGCCAGTAAGGGGCAATGAGGATCATCCTAGATCCCAATGCGGTCGCCTTCTAAATCACCTTGGGAATTAGGGGAAAAGGTGGGAATTCATACAGAAGAACCCGGGGCCAATCGTGAACTAGAGTGTCTCTGGGGGAGTGCCCGGGAAGGGGGAAGAGAGTGAAGAAATCGTCGCACTTGCTGTTGAGGGGAGTTGCGAAAAGGTCGCAGCAAGGTTGACCCCATCTGTGGAAGACTTTGTCCGCTACTGATTGATTGAGAGACCACTCGTGAGGCATGAGAATAGGTCTGCTTAGCCTGTCCGCTATGACGGTGGACCTCCCGGGGATGTGCGTTGCTGTCAGAAACCGTTGAGAGGAGATCGCCCACTTCCAGAGTCTGAGTGCTTCTCGACATAAGGGATAGGACTTGGTTCCGCCCTGCTTGTTGATGTACCACACTACAGACGTATTGTCTGTCTGAATCACAATAGTCCCGGTAGGAAGAGAGTCCTGAAGAGCTTGCAACGCCAAAAGCACCGCTCTCATCTCCAAGACATTTATGTGCAGATGGTACTCTTGAGGTTGCCAAGTGCCCTGGACAGTCCTGCCCTGAAAATGCCCCCCCACCCGATCAGGGAGGCATCCGTGGTCACGGTGGCAACAGGAGGAGGAAGAACAAACGGTCTGCCCTGGAGTAGTAGAAGGGAGACTATCCACCAAGCCAGGTGGTCTTTGCATGATTGAGTGATTTTTATCTTGTGAGACATTGGAAGTTGTTGAAAGGACCATTGAGTAAAAAGCATCCACTGAAGAAGCCGCATGTGAAAACGAGCCAGGGGAACTAGTATGATAGCTGCTGCCATGAGGCCCAAGGTCTTTAGTACAAATTTGGCCTGAATCCTGTTGCACTGTTGTAAGATTTGCACATGCCGGCGAATGTCTCACACTCTGTCGAGGGGAAGTCTTGCAGACAGATCTTTTGTATTTAGATTTGCGCCTATAAAGGTTATAGACTGACAAGGTGACAATGCAGACTTTTTGAAATTTATTGAGATACCTAGCTCGGAGCAAGTTTGGATAGTATAATCCCTGGCTCGCAGTAGTTGATGCCTGGTGGAAGCAGTAAGGAGCCAGTCGTCAAGATATGGAAACACCTGGAATCCTCGCCGTCTCAGGTGAGCCGTGACCACTGCCATGCATTTGGTGAACACCCTGGAGGCTGTGGTGAGAATAAAGGGCAGGGCTCTGAATTGATAGTGACTGGCTCCCAGCCGGCAGCGGAGAAACCTTCTGGAGCGCCTATTCATTTTGATATGGTAGCACGCATCCTGAAGGTCTATGGAGCACATCCAATTGTCCTGACCCAAGAAGGGTATAATGGACTGAAGCGTGACCATCTGAAATTTTGTTCTTTGAACAGACTTGTTCAGCCTGCTGAGATCCAAAATGGGTGTCCAGTCCCCTGTCTTTTTTGGTACCAAAAAGAACTTGGAGTAAATTCCGGATCCTTGCTGGTCTGCTGGGACTGGCTGAATGGCCCATTTTTCTAGCAGTTTTGAAATTTCTAGCACTGCTTGTTCCCTTAGACCGGGTGGAACATCTGGAAGGGACTTGGTTGTTTGTACAGGGGTGTGGACAAAGGGGATTTTGTAACCCTCGGATATGATAGACCGTACCCATCTGTCTTGTGTAAGGAGTTGCCAGGCTTCTGGGTACAGTGACAATCTTCCCCCGAATGCCTCCAAAGGTGGACAGTCGGGCAGCCCCTCAGGGGTGCTGAAAGGGTTTGTCAGAAAAAGATTCTCTGCTACCCTGATTTTGCGGGCCCCCTCTGCCCCTCGGGCGGCATCTATTACTGTTCCCTCCTCTGCCTCTGGAAGGAAACTCGCCATGTGTGTCAGGCATGACTTCCTGGGGTTTCCGAAACCACATTTTCCCACTCTTCTGATCTTTGGGGTATGGTCTAGAGGGAGAGGAAAAACGGACTCCCACAGCAGAGAAAGTCTTGCCTTCCTGCTCACACCTGGTAAGGGTATCCTTCACCTGTGGTCCAAACAAAGCCGAACCATCAAAGGGCGTATTAGTGAAGGATGCCTTAAAGGGGTCAGCAAAGTTACATAACTGCATCCAGGCATGTCGTCTCAAAGCCACGCCTGTACCTGCGGCCCTACTCGCCCCATAGGCTGCATAAGAAATGAGCCGCATGGAGGAGTTAACGATTGAGTTAAGGGTCGCTAGCTGGGAGTTAATCTTATCTTGGGAACCCGCAGCTGATGGATCCTGAAAAGTATCACCCACTTCTTTGAGAAGATCCCTTTGGAGACGGGTGAAGTGGCACAGATAATTTAGCGACCGCATAGCAAAGGTTGCTGAGGGAAAACATCCGCTTCCTGTACCTGTCCATTGTCCTAGACTCTTTATTAGGTGGATGGACAGGCACTGAAGGGTCAGCCAGCTCCTGCTGCAATCACCATGGCATCAACAGGGATACCTTCTGTCAAAAATTGCTTGCTGGGTGGGGCTGTAATGAATTTATTTGACCTGCGGGGAGAAGGTTCCACTCTGTCCGGGGCTGACCATGCCCTTCGAGCCACTACTTCCATCAGTGGATCGAAGGGTGGAGACACCCAGGAGGTGGAAGGGCGAGCCAAATGCATCCAGGTAGACCGACTCGTCCTCGGAAGGGTTAAGGGCAGTCCAGTTCCCCCTCTGCTTAAGGATCTCTAGAATGTCTAAAAAGGAGACATCCTCAGAGGGGGATTTTGGGGACCCTTCCGAATCCTCCAAGTCGGTATCAGACGTGACTGACTCGGGGGAGTCAACATGTTTCCTCTTACATTTTCTCTTCCAAGGGGGGTCCTCCGAAGGATTGGGGGAAGCCTCGGAAGAGGAAGATACGCCCAATGGGGTGACCTGGAGCATTTGCTCTCCATGCTTGGGGTCAGGAGGGTGGGCAGAGACCGATGCAGGCACCATGTGGGGAGGAGCCAAAGGGGCTAATCGAGGGGCTGACTCAGGAGTCAGCACACTCCTCATGACCTCGACGGCACCCCTATCAGGCAGAGCAGAGGGTCCCCGCTCCGAAGAGACGATAACCCCTGCCGGCACCAAGAGGGATGGCTCCGAGGCCAACGTCGGGGCCGAGCTCACCTGTGCCGAGGCTCGGAGAGGGAGAACGGGGTTGGACAAGAGTCTGATGCTACTCGCCCCCTCAGAGCCGACGAGGGAGTCCCAGCACCCAGATCCCTCCAAGGATGGAACCAGTGAAGAGATCAGAGATGACAAAGGAGCCGAAAGGAGTGGTATCGGCTCAGACGTCTCCAAGATTCTAGCCCCAACCAGCTCCGGCTCCGAACACAAGGGAGGAGTCGGAGGAGGAACTACTGAAGACACCGTGATAGCCACAGTCTGTTGAGATGGGCTGGTTAACATTTTGGCCAGGGCCTGAGATTTAAGGAGTCTACTGACCACCCTCTCCAAGTCATGATCGGATAGCCTGGAGGACCGAGAGGCATGGGACCTATGGCTTCTTTCAAATTGAAGCAATGGTGACCTGGGAGCCGAACGAACCGATTCTAGGGAAGGGGACCTAGAGTGTTTTTGGCTCAAAGACGGTTCTGACACTAAGGTCGGAGCCGATTGAGGTCCAGAGATGTCGGCTCCAGCTGGAGCCGAGGAAGAGGAGGCAGATGCTCTGCCCGGTGACGGCTCCGAACTGGGAGTTGACGGCTTGGCGGGCTTTAAGGATTTACCCGGCTGAGGCTTGGCCGGGGATCCCTCTGGCTTAAGTAAGCCTCTCAAGATAAGCTTGTTCCTATGCTCCTGCAGGACTCTGGGGCTGAAAGCATGACAGACCGAGCAGGAGTCCTGCAGGTGTAGGGGACCCAAGCAATAAACACAAGAAGTGTGACCGTCTGTCAGAGACATCTTCTGACAGCACGAGTCCCACTTCTTAAAGCCTGAAACTTTGGTATCCTTAGACATATTGGTAATGGGATACCAAAGGAAAAAAAATAACTAGTGCTTAATAAGGCACACACACACACACACACACACACACACACACACACACACACACACACACACACACACACACACACACACTAGATAAAAACATAAAATACTAACTAGTGCTTAATCAAGTCACACACACGCACTAGATAAAACTAACAATAATAATACTATAGTAATTATAACAACCACACAACTACCTTACTAATAGCAAAAATATACAAAAAACTACAAGACTGACTAACTGTAGTTAAGAAAGGCTAAACACTACCCTAACAAGGGAGGGGGGGGGGGAACTCTCTAACAAAAAACGAGTTTCTGAATGGGATAATAAGGGGATACACAGTCTAACTAAAACTAACTAAATATAAGGTAAATATATAAGTAAATGTTAGACTAACAATACAAGAAAAGATTTATATGACCTGGAGCCAGTAAAATCGCAACCTCATCGCTGAAGCAGCAAATGATATCTGGGGATGTAGAGCCTGGCATTGTGGGATATGGGGAGGGCCTCGTGCCAGTAAATAGCTCTCGAGCTTTAGTAGATTGCCGAGTCAGAGCCGAGGATCGGCTCCGAACCCAACCAGCAAGAATGAAGGTGAGAGAGACAACTTAACTTTATCTTTTCTGAATCCCAGGGATTTGAGAACATTCCCATTTAAAATAATCCAGCATACAGGCAATGGTATCCCCAAACGAGAGTTAGTCCAGGGAAGAATCTGGACTTATGGAGTCCTCCTTCTCTGAACTGGCCATGGAAGGTATCATCATGAAACTTATAAACAAAGACATTGGTAATCTCCAAACTCTGGATCCCACCCAGTTAGGGTTTGTAAAAGGCAGATCATGTCTCGTAAACCGGATAGACTTCTTTGAAGCAGTCACCAAAGCCGTAGACAAGGGTAAGGTGGTTCACACAGCCTACCTAGATCTTGCCAAGGCTTTTGACACCATCCCCCACTCTGGAATTATAGATAAACTCACTAAACTGTATAAATCCCTATGTCACAAGATGGGTTGCCAACTGGCTCACTGACAGAACCCACACTGTGAAAGTAGCAGACTCCAAATCTGACTTCAGACCAGTGACAAGTGGAGTACCACAGGGTTCAGTCCTGGATCCTCTCCTGTTTAGTATCTACTTCTCTGAAGTGCAGGCTAACACAGAAGGTCTTTGGCTAACAAAGTTCACAGATGACTGCAAACTAGGAGCCATAATCGAAACTCCTAACGATGTGGACATCCTGCAAAAGGGCCTCACTGAGACAGATGCCTGGTGTCAAAGCCATGGCTTCAAGCTCAATGCCAAAAAGTGCATTGTCGTCCCCTTTGGTAAATACTCTGTACCTATGAACTACAACATAGGCGGTAGTATACTTAACACCGAAAGTGTGATGAGACCTTGGGACACAGGTGGACAGCAGTCTCTCCTTTGATAATCCCATCACCACAGTAGTCAGGAAATCTTTCTATGTGGCACACCTCATCACAAAAGGTTTCTCATCCAGAAAAAAAGAGGTCATGGTTCCCCTCTACTCATCACTCATTAGACCCATTATAGAGTACAACGCCCCTTTTGGTATGTACCTCACAAGACATCTACAACAACTGGAAAGGCCGCAGAGATACCTCACAAAGAGAATTACCGGCCTAAAACAGACGCCCTACGCAGACCATCTCAAAAAACTCCAGCTTTACTCCGTCGCATATCGCCTACTCAGAGGTGATCTCTGCCTAACATACAAAGCTATGTCAAACCCAGAGCTGTTGGACATGTTCCTCTTAAAGAAATCCTAATCCCTCCAAGCTACATGCTCTAGGGACCTAAACCTTGTCACCACAATAAACAGAACATGCCGGTGGGATAGATTCCTGTCCCAGAGACTTCCCACACTCTGGAATAAACTACGTATCTATATCAAACAAAGCTCCTCATTAGCACTCTTCAAGAAAAATCTTGATGATTGGATAGGAAATAGGAAATTCACCCTGGAGATCACCTCTGTGGCTCTGCTCGACAGTGGCACAGGAAAATAATTTTCTTGGGTGGCAAAAGCCAGGGTACCTTTTTGGCTGGGCTTGTATAGGCCCCAGGGCCGATAGCCTAGTACCTACCTATGAACCTATGAACTGTAGTCTAAGGGAAAAGGGATTTGGGAAGGAATCCAATTCCCTTGGCCTCTTGAGTGGGGTGGAATGCCAGGGAAGAGCAAGAACAGAAACACCTTGAGGAGGCTTCAGGGCCATAAAAGCATTAAATAAACCCTTAGTGAAATCCTACAATTCATGATGGGAATCCTTAGCAACAGGAGAAATATGCTTTTTTTTGTTCTTTTCTGTAGAAAGTCCACTCAAAACACTCTTGGAGGGTCAGACCTCTGGCATGATTCAATAATGATTGTAGGAATCTTCTTCCTAGCTAAGATCTGAGGAATCCCCCTCGGTCCTTCGGATATAATCAGCCAAGGTCCCCCTTCAATGTCAGGTGCAGACATATGGAATGCCACTGAAGATATGCAAGAAACCAGATCCAATCAAGTCTCCAACGGGGTGGTGGGAGAGGAATCCGAAGCAACCACTGGATGGTCCCTCCTCTAGGCTTTCACCAGATGAAAGAGAGAGAGAGAGAAATGTTGGGCGGAGGCTGGAAAGCAGCTAGATCAGACCTAACTTTTTAGGCCTTCTTTTTGGCAGATGGTTGGCACTTGGGACAGCAGAATTCTGCCATAGCATCTTGAGCCAACAACAGGTATATGGACAAGGAAGACAGATGACTATGAAGGGTCTTAGGCACAAACACCTGGCAGATAGAGCATTACATATAATCATGAAAAGTACCCAAATAGAAGAGATGCTGGTCATGGTGGCCTTTATGGGGAATTTGCCTCCTACACTGACATTTTCTCTTTCTGGATGACATGAACACAATAAGCACAAAAAATAGAAAAGAGATGAAATCCCAAAGGGTCACTTTTCTGAAAATATGGCTTGGTAAGCAGCATAATGGAAGGGCAATCGGCCCGACTTTCAACAATTTCATTCAGACTGGAGGCAAAGAAGTTTTAAGTGAGTGGGTCCATACATCACCTTTATGCCCTATGTCATGTTCGGAGAGCATACGTGTGTTGTACAACACCTACAAGTGCTAAAGGCTTGGTATACTGACAGGACAATGGGCTACCCTTGGCAAGAGATCCCTTAGGTAAAAAATATTGGAACAGTGATATGGAAGGACATCCATGGTTGCATGGGCCAGAAGGGAGTCACCACAGTGATCTTGGGGGATTCCTTCTGTATCTTCAGAAGAATGCTGGATACCAGTGGAAATGGTGAAATGACATAATGGAATAAGAAATTATGTACCTACCATAATGTTCCATGTTAGTTGTCTTCATCTCGCCTTCTTTCTTGCTGTTTGGGATCGGAGCCGATCCTCGGCTCTGACTCGGCCATCTTCAATAGCTCGAGAGCTGTTTACTGGCTCGAGGCTCCCTTATCCCATGATACCTAGTGATAGCTACCCAGATCTCATTTGAAATAGCTAAACCAGACATAAGAGAAAAAACAGTTATAAAAAAAAAACTGGTTGTTCCCAGTGTTCTAATATCTAGAATAGTTTAGGAAGACCTGGCCAGAAGAATAACAATAAAAGAATACTCAGCCAGTGAAAAAAAGGAACTTCTCTCAATCCACTATGATGGCGGATGGAGGGAGGGACGCAAGAAAGAAGGCGAGATGAAGACAACTAACATGGAACATTATGGTAGGTACATAACTTCTTAATGTTAAGTTGTCCATCTCGCCTTCATTCTTGCTGTTTGGGACAGCGTCCCTAGCACCTAACACCCTGGGTGGCTCAGTGGAACAGACTCTTCAGAACAGTGGAACCAAAGTCAGCTCTCCTCCGGAGACCATATCCACCTTGTAATGAGAGATAAAGGTATGAGGGTTTGCCCATGTGGCAGCTGCACAGATGGAATTCATGGGCAACCTAGACTGAAACGCTACAGAGGTGGCTAACGCCCTAGTAGAATGACCTTTCGGTTTAATTGGTAACTCTTTGTTCCTTAACTGATAAATAAAAGTAATAGTGTGGGACAACCATCTGGATAAGGTCACCTTGGAAACTGGGAGACCTTATTTGTTTAAGGCATAAGAAAGGAATAATTGGTCTGACTTTCTTATTTTTTTAGTTCTGTGCAGGTAAAAATGCAGTTGTCTATGAACATCCAGTTGGTGAAGTTTGTACTCTGCCTTGTTGCTATGATTTGAGAAGAACACAGGGAGATCTATAGATTGGTTAAAATTATTTTCTGAGCAGACTTTAGGAAGAAACGAAGGATTAGTCCTCAGAGCAACTCTGTCCTTGTGAAACACCAGGTAGGGAGGACGAACACATAGTGCCTGGAGTTCTGAGACATGCCTAGCTGAAGTGATAGTTACGAAAAAGTGTCTTAAAAGATAGAAACTTGATGGAGCAGGAAGCTGCTGGTTCAAAAGGGGACAGAATTAAAGAAGTTAGGACTAAATTAAGGTCCCAAGGGGGAGGAGGATCTGTCACTGGAGGTCTAAGAAGAGATGTTCCTCTCATAAAAAGCTTTACAGAGCTTATGAGACATAATGTTAGAATTTGACCAACCAATATGAAAATTAGAAATGGCCGCTAATTGTACCCTAATCATAGTGGAAGCGGCCCCGGAGTGAAACAGTTGGGCCAGGAATTCCAGAATTTCGTGGAGTGGGGCTGAGAAGGGATCCACATTCCTAGACTCCGCCCAACAAGAAAAACGTTTCCATTTGCTAGCATAAGTTTTTCTCATTGTAGACTTGTGAGAGGAGATAATAATCTCACGTACTGCTGGGGAAATGCTGGGGAGCCTGGCTAAGGTTGGAAGTGGAGCAACCAAGCTGTGAGCTGGAGAGTTTGGAGGGATTGATGCAACCCACCTAATTGATGAATCAGGAGATTTGGAATTGGGTCCAGAGTCCAGGGTTGATCGAGAAGGAAATGGTGCAGGAATGGGAACCATATCTGTCGAGGCCAGTAGGCGGCAATTAGGATCATTTTGCAACCCAATTATTTTGCTTTCTGTATGAGTTTCGGTATCAGGGGAAATGGAGGAAAAGCATAAAGAAGTCCCTGAGGCCAATCGTGGACTAGAGCGTCTCTGGGTATGTGACCTGGAAGTGGAAGAAGGGAGAAGTAGTTGCTGCTTTTGCTGTTGAAGGGGGTGGCAAAAAGATTGCAGCAAGGCTGTCTGCATTTGCGGAAAATAAGATCTGCAACTTCCTGATTCAGAGACCACTCGTGAGGCATGAGGATAGCTCTGCTGAGCCTGTCCGCTATGATGTTGGATCTCCCAGGGATGTGCGTCACAATCAGAAAATGTTGGAAGGAAATCGCCCACTGCCAAAGTCTGAGTGCTTCTCAACACAGGGGGTAGGATCTGGTTCCACTCTGCTTGTTGATGTACCATACCACTGACATGTTGTCTGTTTGAATTGCAATGTTCCCGGAAGGAAGAGAGTCTTGAAGAGCTTGCAATGCTAGGAGCATGGCTCTCATTTCTAGGACATTTATATGCAGATGGTACTCATGAGGTTGCCAAGTGCTTTGGACTGTCCTGCCCAGATAATGCCCCCAACACCCTATCAGGGAGGCGTCTGTCATCACTGTGGCTACCGGAGGGGGTTGTATGAAAGGTCTTACCTGAGTAACTAATGGGGAGACCATCCACCAAGAAAGGTGTCTTTTGCATGCCTCCGTGATAAGGATCATGTGAGACATGGGTAGCTCTTGGAAGGACGACTGCGTGAAAAGAAGCCACTGAAGAAGTCTCATGTGGAAGTGCGCTAGTGCGATTAGAAGAATGGCCACTGCCATGGAGCCCAGAGTTTGAAGGACATACCTGACTTGGATCCTTTTGCTCTGCATTAGAATTTGCATTTGTTGGCGAATTGTGGACACTCTTTCTAGTGGTAACCTTGCGAACATATCCCTTGTGTTTAAGTCTGCTCCTATGTAAGTGATAGATTGACAGGGCAACTAGGCAGGTTTTTCAAAATTTACTGTAATACCTAGCTGGGTGCAGGATGTGATTGTATAATCCCATGCTTGTAGGAGTTGATGCCTGGTGGTAGCAGTGAGGAGCCACTTGATGTCTCAGGTAAGCCGTGACCACTGCCATACACTTGGTGAACACCCTGGGGTCTGTGGTGAGACCAAAGGGCAGAGTTCTGAACTGGTAATGACTGGCCCCCACCCGAAAGTGAAGAAATCTCCTGGAGTATCTGTCCATCTTGATATGGTAGTACGCGTCCTGAAGATCTATCGAGCACATCCAATTGTCCTGACCCAGAAAGGGTAGAATGGACTGTAGTGTGACCATCCGAAACTTTGTTCTTTGTACAGACTTGTTTAGTCTGCTGTGATCCAGAATCGGTCTCCAGTCCCCTATCTTTTTTGGTACCAAAAAGAACCTTGAGTAAGTTCCAGATCCGTGCTGGTCTGTGGGGACTTCCAGAATGGGTCTTTTTTCTAGCAGTTTTGAAACTTCTATTACTGCTTGCTCCTTCACATTGGGTAGCACATCTGGAAAGATTTTCTTTGACTGTAAGGGGGGTTGATGGAAGGGAATTTTGTAACCTCCAGATATAATGGGCCGTACTCATCTGTCTTTTGTTACATTTAGCCAAGCTTTTGGGTACAGTGAAAGTCTTCCTCTGACTGCCTCCAGAGGTGAGAAGCCAGGCAACCCTTCAAGGAAGCTGGAAGGGCTTATCAGAGAAAGATTCTCTGCTGCCCTGGTTCTGCGGACCACCTCTGCCACAAGGGTGGCGTCTATTATTATTGTTTCCCCCTCTGCCTTTGGAGGAAAAATTACTACGTTTGTCAGGCAAGGCTCCCTGAGATTTACAGAACCACATTTTCCCACTCTTCTGACTCTTGGGGTAAGGTCTAGAGGGAGTGGAAAAACTGACTCCAATGGCAGAGAGAGTCTTGCCTTCTTGCTCACACCTAGTCAACATGTCTTTCACCTGTGGCCCAAAGAGAAAGGAGCCATCAAAGGGGCTATTGGTGAAGGACGCTCGAAAGGGTTCTGCAAAGTGACAAAGCCGCATCCACGCATGCCTCCTAAGGGCTACACCCATGCCAGCAGCTCTACTTGCTCAATTGGCTGCATAGGAAATAAGCCTCATGGAGGAGTTAACTATAGTGTTAAGCGTCACTAGCTGGGAAGCTACTTTGGCTTGTACTCCCTCAGCTGTAGGATCTTGAAGGGTATCTCCAAGCTCTTTAAGGAGATCCCTTTGAAGTCGAGTAAAATGACATAGATAGTTCAGTGACCTCATGGAGAAGGTCGCTGAAGCAAACATTCACTTTCCGTACCTGTCCATCGTCCTAGACTCCTTGTTAGGGGGATGAACAGATGAAGAGGTCTCTGCTAGGTCTTTTTTGGTGGCTGCTGCTACCACCATGGCATCGATGGGCACACCCTTAGAAAGGAATTGCTTATCCTGGGGGGCTGTTATAAATTTACTAGGTCTCCTTGGAGTTGGTTCCACTGTGTCCGGAGCTGAGCAAGCCTTATGAGCCACTACAGACATAAGTGGGTCGAAAGGCGGAGAAACTCAGGAGGTGGAAGGTTGGGAACCGAAAGCATCCAGGAATACAGACTCATCCTCAGTAGGGGCTAAGGGATTCCAGTCCCCCCTCTGCCTAAGCATTTCCAGGATGTCCGAGAAGGAAACATCTTCAGAGGGGGATCTCGGGGACCCTTCTGATTCATCCAAGTCTGTATCAGAAGTGACAGTCTCAGGGGAGTCAATGTGCTTCCTCTTGCACTTCCTGTTCTGAGGGGGCTCCTCTGAGTGATCAGGGGAGGCCTCGGAAGAAGAGGAAACACCCAATGGGGTGTCCTGGAGCATTGATTCCCCACGCTTGGGGTATGGAGGAGGAGCAGAGGTTGGCACAGGAACTATGGGGAACGGAGCTGGTGGGGCCGGTAGTGGAGCTGACTTGGGGGACAGTACACTCCGCATGACCTCAAAGGCATCCTTGTCTCGAGGCAGAAAAAGCTCCGGTTCCGAAGAAATAATTTCTCCACGCCGAGGGGGATGGCTCCGAGGCCGATGCTGGAGCCGAGCTCACCTGCGCCGATGCTCCGAGAGGAAGAATGGGGTCAGACAAGGGTCTGATGCCACTCGTCGTGTCAGAGCTGATGAGGGAGCCTCGGCATCCAGATCCCTCGATGGAAGGTACCATCGAGGTAATTGGAGCCGACGTTGGAACCGAAGGGGATATGGTTATCGGAGCCGACGGTTCCACTACTCGAACCCCAACGAACTCCGGCTCCGAACTCATTAGAGTCGGAGGAGGAACATCAAGTGAAGTGGATGGAGCCGATGCCTGTTGAGGAGGGCTGGACAATAATTTAGCTAGTGCCTGCGACTTTAGCAACCTAGTGACTACTCTCTCCAGATCGTGATCCGACAGCCTAGAGGAGTGAGAGGAGAGGATCGGTGGCTACACTCACTTTGAAGTAATGGAGACCAAGGAGCTGAATGCACTGATTCTAAGGAAGGGGATCTCAGCCTCTTGTGGCTCCACGACAGCTCCGAAGCATCCAATGGAGCCGACAGGGAGGTTGTCTTGTCAGTGCCAGCAGGAACCGACTTAGAAGGTAAATCCTGCATAGGAGTCGGCTCCGAGAGTGGTGCCGATGGCTTAGTAGATTTTGGGGGTTTCACTGGCTGTGAACTCTTTGCCGGTGAATCATGGGGTTTTAACAGACCCCTAAGAATCAGTTTGTTCTTACGCTCCTGCAGGTCTCTTGGACTAAAAGCATGGCAAATAGAACAAGAGTCCTGCAGGTAAACAGTGCCCAAACAATAGACGCAACTAGTGTGCCCATCTGTCACAGACATTTTCTGATAGCATGAGTCACACTTCTTGAATCCAGAAACAAGAAGTTATGTACTCACCATAACATTCTATGTATGTAGTCCATCTCGCCTCACATTCTTACCCGTGGGTTCAGAGCCGAATACCGGCTCCAACTCAGCCAAACTTTTCTAGCTCTAAGTCTTCTATTGGCTGGGCTAAGCAGGTATCCCATGCTGCACTGCTGCATATCCCCAGATCTAGTTTTCTGCGAACACTCATTCATACCTCATGCATAACAACATCCAGGTAAAGAAGAATAAGCTAAAGGTGAAGGAAAATCTGTAAATCAGACCTAACCTCCAGATCCTCCAGGAAAGAGGAAGGTGGGAGGGTAAGTAAGAATGTGAGGCGAGATGGACTACATACATCGAACGTTATGGTGAGTACATAACTTCTTGATGTTATGTAGTCCAATCTTGCCTACATTCTTACCCGTGGGACAGCGTCCCTAGCACCTACATCCTGGGAGGCTCATAGGAAGATACTCCTGAGTACTGTGGAACCAAAGGAAGACCTGCCCCTAGAAACCACATCCAACTTGTAATGAGTAACAAATGTGTGAGGAGAAGCCCAAGTAGCTGCTGCACAAATATCATCCATAGACAATCTGGCCTGATAGGCTGTAGATGTAGAAACAGCCCAAGAAGAGTGAGCTTTGACTGGAAACGGTAGGTCTTCACCCCCTGAGGAGTAAATGAAAGATATGCAATTTGATATCCATCTGGATAGGGTGATTTTGGAGACCGGGGACCCAATTCTGTTTTCTGAAAAGGAGACAAACAGCTGATCAGATTTCCGGAGATCTTTGGTTCTGTGCAGATAGAAACGTAACTGTCTGTGTACATCCAAATGATAAAATTTAAATTCTGCCTTGTTTGAAAAGTGGGGAAAAAACACTGGCACCTCAATAGATTGATTAAGATTAGATATGGACGCCACTTTAGGAAGAAAAGAAGGGTTTAGTCTAAGAGAAACCCTGTCCTTATGAAAGATCAAGTATGGAGGTTTGATAGAAAGAGCTTGAATTTCTGAAAAGCATCTAGCTGAAGTTATGGCTATTAAAAAGGAAGTTTTCCAGTTCAAACATTTTAAGTCACAGGTAGCTGCAGGCTCAAAGGGTGGTGAAGTAAGGGCTTGCAGAACAAAATTTAGATCCCAGGGCATGATCGGTTCTGAGACAAGAGGACAGAGTAACAGAAAAGCCTCACAGAGTTTGTGAGCCATAAGACTAGGCTTATTAGCAACATGAAAATTAGAAATCGCTGCCAATTGAACTTTAATGGTAGCGGACACTGAGCCCTGCTGGAAAAGCATAGACAAAACCTCCAAGACGGAAGCAATTGGAGCTGTGTAAGGATCAATTCCTTGGGTACGAGCCCAAATAGAAAACCTCTTCCATTTGCTGGAATAAATCTTCCTAGTAGAGGGCTTATGAGAGGAAGATAAAATATGAACTACCTCAGGTGAAAAGTGATGAAGCCTAACTAACGACGGAAGTGGAGTAGCCAGGCTATCAACCGGAGAGTCCTCAGAGAGGGGTGGAACTGTCCCGACATGTGTGTCAGTAAGTCTGGTTGTGGGTCCAGAGTCCAAGGTGTGTCCACAATGTACGGATGGAGAAAGGGGAACCAGACTTGACGAGGCCAGTGTGAAGCAATTAAAATCATTTTGTTTCCCAAGGATTGCGCTTTCTGAATCACTTTTGATAGCAAGGGAAATGGAGGGAAAGCATAAAGCAGACCAGAGGGCCAATTGTGGAATAGAGTGTCCCTGGGTGACTCCCCCTGTGGGGGGATCAGCATGAAGTAGCTGCTGCATTTGGCATTGAGGGGGCTGGCAAATAGGTCACAGCAAGGCTGACCCCATCTGCTAAAGATTTGTTCTGCCACTAGACGATTCAGGGACCACTTGTAAGGCATCACAATAGCTCTGCTTAGCCTGTCTGCTATCACGTTGGACTTCCCCGGAATGTGCGTTGCCACCAGAAACCGTTGGGAAGATACTGCCCACTGCCACACTCGCATGGCCTCTCTGCACAGGGGGTTTGATCTGGTTCCTCCCTGCTTGTTCAGATACCACACCAATGACATATTGTCCGAGTGTATTGCAATAGTTCAGAGAGGAAGAAAGCTCTGAAGTGCCTGCAACGCAAGTAGCACCACTGTCATCTCTAGGATGTTGATATGCAGATGTATCTTATGATATTGCCACATGCCTTGGACCGTCCTGCCGAGATAATGCCCCCCCCCCACCCTATCTGGGAGGCATCCGTGGTCACTGTGGCAACTGGGGGAGGTAGAACAAAGGGTTTTCCCCTGTCCAGATTGTTGGTGCAAAGCCACCAACTGAGATCCTGTTTGCACCTGTCTGTGAGCAAAATAGGGTGGGAAAGTGGAAGTCTCTGGAGAGACCATTGAGCAAAACGGAGCCACTGAAGGAGCCTCATGTGCACTCTTGCTAGAGGGACTAACATAATTGTGGCTGCCATAGTCCCTAAGAGTTGGAGAACCCATCTTGCCTTCGCTTTCCTCAGGGGTAGCAGGGTGTGCACCTGTTGCTGTAAGACTGTGATTCTTTCCTGCGGTAGAAAGGCTCGCATTTGAATGGTGTCTAGCTCTGCTCCTATAAAAATGACATGCTGTGAGGGCAACAAGGCAGATTTTTCCCAAGTCAGTGTTATGCCCAACTGTTGACAGAGAGTGATGGTAGCATCCCTGGTTTGGATTAGTAGATGCCTGGTGGGGGTGGTGAGGATCCAGTCATCCAGATACGGAAACACTTGGAATCCTCGATGTCTCAAGTGAGCTGTCACCATTGCCATACACTTGGTGAACACCCTGGGGGCTGTGGTGAGACCAAAGGGCAGGGCTCAAAACTGGAAATGACTGGCTCCCAGCCGGAAGCGTAGGTGACTCCTGGATGCCCTGTCCATTTTGACATGGTAGTAAGCATCCTTGAGGTTGATGGAGCACATCCATACTTCTTCTCCCAACAATGGGAGAATCAATTGTAGTGTGACCATACGGAACTTGGAGTTTTGTACATAGTTGTTCAGTTGGCTGAGATCTAATATGGGTCTCAGGTCCCCTGTTCTTTTTGGCACCAAAAAGAATCTCGAGTAAGTCCCTAATCCGATTTGGTCTGAGGGGACACGCTGGATGGCTCCCTTTTCTAGCAGCTTTGAAACCTCGGAGGCTGCATGATCCCTTTGACTGGGTGGAACATCCAGGATTTTTCTGACTGAAGGGGGGTCTGATGAAAAGGGGATGACATAACCTCTGGAAATTATTCGTAATATCCATCGGTCCTGGGTGATGCTTTGCCTGGCTTCCGGGTATAACGATATTCGGCCCCTGACTGGCTCCGGAAAAGCACAGTCGGGCATCCCATCAGGAACGATGGTAGGGAGAGCCACGAAAGGAATCGCGGTCTCCTGAATTGCGGGGGCCCCCTCTGCTTCTAGGGCGGCGTCTCCCTGAATAACTTCCCCGTCCTCTGCCTCTGGAGGGGGACTCACCTTGTGCACCAGGAAAAAAACTCTGTGATTTTTTGAACCACATCTTCCCACCCCGCTGGGCCTTGGGGTAAGACCTAGAGGGAAGGGAAAAATGGACCCCTACAGCAAACAGGGTCTTTCCCTCTTGCTCGCACCTGGTGAGGGTGTCTTTCACTTTGGTTTCGAACAAAGAAGAACCATCAAATGGGGCGTCAGTGAAAGAAGACTTGAAGGCCTCTGCGAAATCACAAAGGCGTAGCCAGGCTTGCCTTCTAAGGGTGACTCCTGAGCTTGCTGCCCTACTCACTCCCTCGGCTGCATATGAAATGAGCCGCATGGAGGAGTTAACGATGGAATTGAGGGTAGACACCTGGGCATTAACTGTCTAGGCCACCGCCTCAGGCACGTTACCCGCAAGAGTATCTCCTAACTCCTTGAGGAGATCTCTCTGGAGCCGAGTAAAATGAGACAAGTAGTTCAGCGAATGTAAGGTAAAAGTTGCTGATGAGAGGGTACGCTTCCCGTACCGGTCCATGGTCCTAGACTCCTTGTTAGGAGGATGGACGGAGGAAGAAGTCTCTGCTACTTCCTTCTGAGTGGCTGCCACCACCACCATGGCATCCACAGGGACTCCTTTGGACAAAAACTCCTTGCCCGGGGGAGCAGAAAGAAATTTATTGGGTCTCCTGTGTATGGGTTCCACAGAATCAAGGTTCTCCCACACCCTCCGACAAATTAAATCCAGGAGCTTGTCGAAGGGTGGAGACACCCAGGAAGCGGAGGACTGAGCACCAAAGGCCTTCAGGAAGACTGACTCCTCGGAGGGGGCTTTGGACAGCCAGTCACCTCTTTGTTTCAATATATCCAGGATGTTGGAGAAGGAAACATCATCAGAGGATGACTTGGGGGACCCCTCCAATTCCTCGAGGTCAGTATATGAGGTGAGAGACTCATCCTGAGAGTCTATGTGCTTCGTCTTGCATGTTTTCTTTCTAGGGGGCTCCTCAGGCAAGAACTCTGAAGGAACCTCAGAACCTTGGGGACCACTCGTGGGAGTATCCCTAGGCCTTGGGGCTCCACTGTCTACAGATAGGTGTTGATCAGAGGCTCTCACCGGAGTGGTAGGGGACAGAATGATCGACCCGCATGATGTAGCTGATGATCTGGCCAGCGCAGTCCACATGGCCTCAAAGGCAGGCCCCCCCCCCCAAGTCCAAGGACCGGCCAGCCTCTGAGACCATGACAGGAGTCGGGGTTCCTCGAGCCGAGGCACCGAGCGGGAGGCTAGGAACCGAAATGTGTCCCGAGGTGTCCCCCTCGGGCCCGACTGAAAAATCCCGAGTCCTGAACCCCATGGAAGGCGCCAATGGGGTCGGAGCCGACGTCGGTACTGATAGGCCTGGAGTTGCCATTGGAACTGACCTAGGAACATCACATGGAGCGGAACATTCTGGCTCCGAAGACAGAGATGCACTCGGAGGAGGAATGATCGAAGAATGTATTGGGATGGGCTCCGGAGCCGACTGGGATGGAGCCGAAAACAATTTTGCCAAAACCGGTGACTGGAGGAGCCTCTGCACCACCCTATCGACATCCACATCTGAAAGGGTCCTGGAGGATTTGGAGGACAGGGAGGGAGATCGAGATCTCCTCTCAGGCGACACTGGTCTAAGACTGGGCGATCGGCTCCGAAAAGGTTCTAATATAATTGGAGCCGACGCAGGTTCCATCAACACCAACACTTCCTGCGGCCCCGAGGACAGTGGAGCCGAGGAGGTTGAAGCAAGTTTTGTGACTTTCTCCGCAGGCTCCGAGGAAACTGAAGGAGCCGGAGATCTCTTTTTTGACTTTGAGGATTTTGAATTAGAACTAGAAGCAGAATCCAATGCCTCTGCGAACGAGGGTTTCAAGAGTCCCTTTAGAATTAGCTTATTCTTTCTTTCTTGGAGCACTCTAGGACTAAAAGCATGGCAGAAGCTGCAAGACTCCTGCAGATGGATTGCTCCCAGGCAATAAACGCAAACAGAATGTCCATCAGTGATGGACATCTTGTAACCACACTTATAGCACTTTTTAATACCCGAAGGTTTGTGCTCCTTGGAATCTTTAGACATATTTTTATACCAGTAAAACCAAAAACCACAACAAGGAACAAGTCACTGTCTGACAGGCAAAACGACACATACACGCAAACCCTACTAAACGTGGGAACAAGTTTTTTTTTTACACAACACAGCACACACAATCCTCAGAAGGGACACACACGAAGAGGACTAGGGCTAAAAACCTCTAACTACAACGGTTTTCTGACTACGTACACAGAAGGGAAACAGACACTAAAACCTCTAACTCAAATGGTTTTAGAAGCAAAACAATACAGGGCAAGAGGGGAGGACTAGGTCCTCTAACTGAAACAGGCCTAGCCCGATAGAACAGTTAATGGGATACCACAAACCACAATCACACAACAGAAATACCAACACAACACCAACTAGAAATAGCTATTAAAATAGCTTTTTGTTTATAACAGGTTTCTCAGAATAACAAGAAAAAAGGGTACTTAGCCACAGCCAAGAGCGAGACCACGTCTGAGCTACACGAGCGGCAAACGAGATCTGGGGATATGGAGCAGTGCAGCATGGGATACCTGCTTAGCCCAGCCAATAGAAGACTTTGAGCTAAAAAAGCTTGACCGAGTTGGAGCCGATATTCGGCTCCGAACCCACGGGTAAGAATGTAGGCGAGATTGGACTACATAACATCCTTAGCTTCCTTAGACATGACTGCCAAAAAAAAGGGAAGACTAAGTAAGTAAATACAGACAAAATAAAAACAGTACTACACTAGACAAAACACACCAGTACAATCTATAACTATGAAGGAAATCTAAGATATATAATTAAATATATATATATATATATATATATATATATATATATATATATATATATATATATATATATATATATATATATATATATATATATTTTTTTTTACAATAAGGGAAAAAAGAAGTAGGAGAGCCTCTAAGTTAAACGGCTAACCTAGGGATGAGGGAGGGGCAGAGAACTCTCTAACTTAAACGAGTTCTGTCAAAAAAAGTAGAGACACTATAGAAAATATAACTACAACACGTATAACTAACTCTAAATAGAAAGGATACTAGAAAATTCAAATTCTAAGGAAAGTTTACATAAAAAGTTAAATATACGAGCCTGAGCCAGAAAAACGACACCCTCACAGCTGAAGCGGCAAACGAGATCTGGGTAGCTATCGCTAGGCATTATGGGAAAAGGGGTAGCCTTGAGCCAGTAAACAGCTCTCGAGCTATTGAAAATGGCCGAGTCGGAGCCAAGGATCGGCTCTGATCCCAAACAGCAAGAATGAAGGCGAAATAGACAACTTAACATCATTCTTTTCCAAAGAAAAGAAAAGAAAAGGCATCTGTCTTCCAGGCCTTCTTGCATGGAGTCCTGGAACAGAAGTTTCCCAGTTGATTGTTCAAACAGCAGACAGAGAGGTCTACTTAAAGAACTTGCCACTGATGGATCAAATCTTATAAGGTCCTCTGAACTATTTTCCATTCATTATGCTCATCCCTGGTCCTGCGCGGGTTGTCTGCCACACAGTTTTGCTCTGACAGAATGTAGAATGCCTGTAAAGTGAAACTGTGATGTGAAGCTATATCCCAAGCTAAACATGGCTAGTCTGTAAACAGGGTTTACAGCTGGTTCTCCCTTGCTTGCTGATGTACCATATGACTGTGGTATTGTCTGTAACCACTTGAAGTGGTCTCGGGACCAAAGATGGTTCAGAGAGTTGACTGCCTTAATCAGGGCAAGCATCTCCTTAATATTTGTGCTTGCATCCCATGCCCCCTACACTTTTATTCCTCCTGAAACTGCTCCCAAGCAAAGTCCAAAGCATCTGGGGTGACTGACTGCTTTGGAGCAGGGAGGTAGAAGGGGAGACATGGATTAAATGATATCTGCTGTCTTCTGACAAACACCAGCACTGGGATCAGAAAAGATAAAGGGTGCTGATGCGGGCACCAAAGAGATTTCAGATACCACTGTATTTCTCTAATGTGGAGTCTTGCTAGGGATATCATGAGACTTATAGATGTCATGAGACCCAAAATCCTGAAGTATTCTCCCACAGTAACTAGTCTGTGTGGAAAACCTTAGAAATAGATCTGAATAAAGATTGATTTTTCCTGTGAAAGAAAAGCTCTTTGAACTGAGGTATCTAAATGACATCCCAAGAACACAATCTTGTGTGAGGGAGTCAAGAAAGACTTTTGGATGTTCTCTTGGATTCCCAGCCTATGCAAGAGATTTCTCACTCAAGACAGGGAGATTCCGGACATTTTGAAAAAGACTCATTAAAGATAAGCAAATCAACAAAATATGGAAAATGTGGATACCCTGCAGCCTGCAGTGAGCTATAATTGGAGCTAGACACTTTGGGAACACCCTTGGTGTAGTCGATAGTTCAAATGGTAAGGCAGAAAATTGATAATATGAGCCAGATACACAAAACCAAGTCTGGATGAATAAAGATATGATGATAAGCATCTTTTAAGTTTAGTGTTAACCAGGAAACTTGAAAAAGGAAGAAGTAACAGGTTGCAAAGTGACATAATTTTAAACATGGGCACTATCACAAACAGCTATAGGAATGAAAGATCCAGAACTGGTCTCCAAACATTTTCTTTCCTTGGCACTAGGAACATCCTTAAATAAAACCTCTTCCGTACCTGGGAATGAGGAACTGGTTCTATCATTACCTGGGGCAGCATATGATGAACAGGTGGAAACAAGAGAGTCTGATCTGCAGGATAAGGAATGACCCCTAGAAAGGAGGAATTTCATCAAAATGCCATCTGTAACCCTGATGAATGATTTTCAGAACCCATTTGTCTGAAACAATCTGTTGCCAAAGAGGAAAACATGGAGATTCAGACTTTCTAGAAGAGAAAAGAAGCTGGGGTGGGAGGAAGTCACAAGGTATCTTGAATAGTTTGTCCTTCATTTTGGGAGGTTTGAGACTTCTATTTGGAACTCCTTGCCACTTCTTAAATGTATGTTTACCTGAACTCTGTTGCAACTGTTTATCTATTTATTTATTTTATCACCAAAATTGGATGAGGAGAAAGAAAATAGGACACTTTGGGAATAGAATGGCACGTACTGTGGAAGAAAGTCTGAATTGTCTGAACATTATTGGAACTAGAGAAACCACGTGGCTAATTGAGGGCTGGGATATTGGGATGAATCATCCCTAAGGGGCATGCTTACTTTAGGAATTTGGGGATCAAAGGAAGTGGGATCTAACTGTAAAGGAGACAGGGTGGCCAAACGTGGACTAGAGCATCTCTTGGTGGCTCCTCCTAAGGGAGGATCAGGGCAACATACCTGATGCATTTGTTGTTGTGGGAGGATGCAAAGAAGTCATAGCAAGGTTAGCCCCAACAATGGAATATTTTCTCCCTCAGACTATCTGAGAGACCATTTGTGAGGCATCAGAATGGACCTGGTTAATTTGTTTGCTAGTACTTTATTTTTTTCTGGAATGTGCATTGCAACTAGAAAGCAGTAATTGGAGATCACCCACTGCCACACTCTCATAGAGAGGGTAAGACTGAGTTTACCCTTGTTTGTTGATGCACCAGACTACAAACATGTTGTCGGTCTGAATCACAATAGTCCCTAGAGGAAGAGTATCTTGAAATGCCTGCAATGCTAATAGGAAGTCTCTCATCTCCAGGACATTGATATGTGAATTGGTCTCTTGGGGGATCATGTTCCTTGGACCATCCTTCCCAAGTAATGCCCCCCTCCCCAAATGACAGGCATCCGTAGTCACCATGGCCAATGGGGGTGGTAAAACAAATGGGTTAGCCTAGATAAATGTCATCTGACTAATCCACCAAGAGATGTGATGTTTGTAAATTGGTGTAAACCTGACTGGAAAAGATAGGGGCTGTCAAAGAATAGACCTTGAACAGCTAGAGTCCATACAAGAACACACATATAGTAATGTGCTAAAGGAAGTAGGACTATTGCTGCTGCCATAGGCAACAACTATTGAAGAATGAATCTGGCTGGAGAAGACGGATGGGATAGAATCTAATGAACCTGAGATCTGGGTGTATCTATGAGATGAGCTGGTAAGGATGCAATTTGTGTTGTCGTGTTCAGATGCACTAACAGACTCCAGGCTGTGTACTGCTGTTAGATTTGACTTGGTGTAACTGATTTGTATTCCCAGTGAATGACAAATCTGGACCAAACAGTCCCTGGAGTGTTGAAGAAGATGCACAGAGGGGGGCAGACAACAGCCAGTCATCTAGCTAGGGAAGAACTCAGAATCCTTTGAGTCTCAAGTAAGCTTCCACCATATTCATTTGGTGAACACCCTGGGGGCTGTGGTGAGTCCAAAGGGCAGGACTCTGAACTGGTAACTGTCTCCCAGCCAAAAGTGCAAATATCTTTGGGACTGCCTGTTTATTGTGATATGATAGTAAACATCCTGAAGATCTATAGAACATATCCAATCATCTTTGCAAAGAAATGGCAGAATGAACTGGACCATGACCATTCATGTACTGATTCAGTTTGCTCAGATCCAAAATTGGTCTCAGGTGCCATGTCTTTTTGGGCACTAAAAAGATACGTAAGTTCTGAATCCTGTTTGGTTTGGTGTAAAATCCTGGATAACTGTTTTGTCTAGCAGATTTTGAATTTCTTGGGTTGCTGCCTCCTGTTGATTGGGTGGAACATAGGGAAGCTTTTTTCTTTTGTAGATTGGGGTTGGGAAAATATGAAGTAACCTCTGAATATTATTTTTAGGGTCTATGTCAATTCTTTGAACACTCAAAATTTTGAACGTTACTTGGTCGAGACCAAACGTTTGAAATTTCAAGTGTTCGAAGACTGACTTTCAGTAGCGCTGTATGTGCAGAATGGGAGAATTTTCCTTTTCTGCAAAGAAGTGCGGTCTCGGAGTTGGTATATTTAAGTAGGGGGGTGTGGGGTGTGCAGGGAGGCTTGCCCCCCTGCTTGCACTGTTAAGGTGTGTTTTTCTTTTTTTTTTATTTTATTTCATATTCGAACATCCAAATATCGAACATTTGGTCTCGACCATGTAACGTTCAATATTTTGGATGTTCGAATATTTAACATAGACCCTATTTTTAGCACCCAGGTATCTTTTGTTATAGTAGCCTGGGCATCTGGGTGCAAGGACAATCATCCCCCAACTTCCTCCAGAGATGGGCAGTCAGGCAGCAGTTCAGGAGTGCTGACAGGGTCTATCCAGAAAAGAATCAAAGAAACCTTGATTTTGTGGGCCTCCTCTGCCTCCAAGGTGATATCTACCATTAGAACTGCCTCCTCTGCCACTGAAGGAGTTGTCTCCACATGGATCTTAAAAATGCCCCTCGGATTAGTGAAACCACATTTTCTTACCACCTCTCTGATTTCTAAAGAATGCTTGTTGAGGAGTAGAAAATTTAATTCCCATAGCAGACAGGGTCTTTCCTTCTTGTTCACTGCAGGTAAGTGTTTATTTCGCAGATGGACCAAACAAAGATGCTCCATCAAAGAAAGCTTTGATGAAAGATGCCTTGAAAGGCTCTGCAAAGTCACATAGTCGGATCCAGGCATGTCTACAACAGTGCTGAAACTGGCAGCCCATGAGGTGCCTTCTGCTGCGTGACAAATCTACCTCATGGATGCGTTGGAAATTGTTAAAAGAGTGGCCAGCTGAGAAGATGATCTTTTGAAATCTTCTGTAGACTTGGACTTAGAGAGAGAATTTGACAGTTCTCTGGTCAAATCTCTCTGCACCCTTGTAGAATGTGCCAAATAGTTCAGGGACCTCAAGGCGAATGTTGCTGAAGCAAAGATTTGCTTTCTGAATCTGTCCAGCACCCTAGACTCTCCGTCTGTCAGGTGGACAGACAAGCTCTGTTCTGCTAGCTTTTTTTAATGGCTTCCAGCATCACCATAGCATCTACTGGGACTCCTTTGCTCCAGTGGGGTTTATCTTTAGAGGGAGTTAGATCTTTGTCAGGTCGGCACAGTATAGGCTCAATGGAAAACATCTCTTCCGTGCCCGGCATGAAATTAAATTAATGAGGTCATCCACTGGGGGGGGGGGGGGGTCACCTAAGACGTAGATGGGCCAGAACTAAAAGCTTCCAAAAATACTGATTCCTCTGGAGAAGGTTTATCAGAAGACCAAAAACCTTTCTAGGGATCTCTAATAGGTCTCCAAAGGAGACATCATCAGGTGGTGAGCTGAGGGACCCTTCCCCATCCTTGAAATCAGTATCTTCAGTTAGAGATTCCAATAGGAAATCCATGCGCCTCCTCTTGCATGTCCTTTTCCGATGGATTTCCTTGGGGGATGTTCAGTAGAGCTAGCTGGAACTGGCTGCCCCTGTGGAATAGGCCTGATGGATTCAGAGCTCAGAACTGAAGAGGGAATAGGAGATGGATCTGAGGGATGAGAGACCAGATCACTAGAAAGAGAAAAAGCCCTTTTCACAACCTCGAAGAGAGATAGACTCAGAGAAGCTGTGGCCACCAGAGCCAAGACTTCCAGTATGGGTAGATCATGACTCATATCGGATCCATGCCTGGAGAAAGAAACTGGACTCAGGCTGTCCAGGCCAAGGCTCCAAGGGGCAGGGATGGATATGATAACATCGGAGTAGATCACAGCCCCTCAGATCTGACAGCAATGCTTTAGCTCCAGGACCCATTCCAATCTGAAAGAATAGGAGCAGAACTCATTAGGGATGCTGTCAGCATCAAGGAAGTAATTATTTTTGGATCCAACTCCAGACCTCTTGGAGCTGTCAGATCCTGGGGCTCCAAAACCATAGAACAGATCAGACAAGGATATAGTACTGTGTGAGTAGTGGCCTGAAGACTCACGGATCCAATACAGGACACAGCTGAAACAACCTCCATCTGGACCTGAGCTCTGAGGAACATTCGCATCTTCCTATCCACATCGACTTCAGAAAGACTTATGGAGGACCTGGAGGAGGAGGAAAACTGGGGCCCAGAGTGTTTTTTGGGAGTTTGCATAAAGGGGGAGTGAAGCATAGGGGAGACCAGATCCAAAATGAAATCTGGGGAACAAACTCTTGGAGTATATGGTGTACTAGGTTTCAGATCCAAGGGCTTGGGATCCAAAGCCTGAGCTGTGGGGTTTGCTGAAATAATGATCAGATCCGAAGCTTTAGTATCTGAATATTCTGAATACAAAGTGTGTGCTTTCGGTTACGAGGCCATCAGATCTGATATTTTTGCAACTTTTGGAGGCGGTCCTAAGGAAGTCCTGGAGGACTTCAAAAGGGATCACATTCTTTGCACAGAAAGAGTTTTAGAGGTTTTGCTGGGTGTTTGAGCACCTAAAGAAGAAGCAGTTGAAGGAGTAAGCAGACCCTTCAATATAAGTTGCTGCGTCTATCAGCTAACACGCTTGTGTGAAAAGAAGCACATATAGAGCAGGTGGTGTTTAGATGAGCTGCTCTCAGACAATATATGCACCCCTTGTGGGCATCTGAGTAAGGGATTTTGTGCTAACAAGAAGTGAATTTTTTAAATCTTGTTGGCTTGTCAGCCATGACAATTGAAGATAGTTACGACAGAGAAAAAGTATAAAGGAATAAGACTTTTTTGTGTTAAAGAAATATTTCATGAAGAAGAAAAGAAGAAATTACCAGCAATGGTAATAAAGAATTACCCTGTAACTGAGGGTAGAAAGGGCAGAAGGGTATAGAAAGCAGGATTGCTAACTATGATAAAATAAGAAAATACTATAATAAAATTATAGTAACTACTATTGAGATGGAGCAGAAAAAGAAACCGGAAACTAAGAGGGTGGAATTTAAGATAATAAAGTTAACTTTCACTCATGACAGACTTGACAAAAATGCTCAAGTGAAGGACCCCATGTCTGAGCATGATGTTGGCAAACCAGATCTGAGATATTTATTATGGACTAGGGCATAGTGGGTACAGGGTGAAGCTTGAGAGATGGATCCAAAGTCTAAAGTATGCAGCAGAGTCAGATCCAATGATCGAATTCGTAACCTGTTTACTGAAGGAGGATGAAAAGGACAACATCAGATCAAACTTTAACATATGACACTGACAATTTAAAATTCTGAAACTCAAAGTTGCAAAAGTATATACTTTTCCCCATACCTATCAATGATTTTCTCATCCTTATTAGAAAAGGTAGGATTGGAATTAACAAAGTGCTTAGCAGCAGTTGAGTTAACTAAGGCCATAGCTAATGGGTCAGGTTTGGGAACAGTGTATAAAATTTTAAAATACTGAGGAGCTTTATACATCCTAACATTCTTTTTAGGGACAGTCAGCTATCAGAAAAAAAACTGCAGGCAATAAGGCACATATCCTCTAAAGCAGACCGGACAGGAGGAATGGGTGCAGGTTATGGAAAATCCTTCTGTAACAACTCATAGTATTTTCTGAGGGACTGAAAAACCTTAAGTGTTCTCCAGCTGAAAACACTGATATATTCAAGCAGTAGTCTCAGAGAAACAGAAGTCCACACAGGGAGAATCAGAAACTGAGCTCTCCTCAGAATTTGAATCAAAAATCTGAGGACAAAACCTTGAAGGCATCCCTGCATTTTCCTATTCAGATTCAGAATCTTGGCTCTCTTCAGGAAAAGTGGCACCCATCTTTCTTTTACCAGAAACTACTTTACAAGAAGAATCAATAGGCTGAATTAAACCCTTGGCCAGTCAAAGTAAACTACTTCTATCCAAAGAAATTTGACAGGAGTAGATAAATGCTTGGAGCCAACCATATTACTAACGGCATTCACTGCTTCCTCAGGGATAGGCACAGCATTCTGACACAACAGGGAAACCTTCCCTGTTCATGCTCCCTGGACCAACAAGAGTGTCTCTGTCTTGCTCACTGATGGGACTCCAATAGATGTAGAGGATGTTGTGAACCCCTGGTCCATAGTAGCTGTAGGTGTTGCACTAGAGGGATCCAGGATAAAGATGAGTGGTTTGAGTTACAACAAATGGCTGCAGTAGAGGCACTGACCTGAGTTTGAGGCAAACTGCTAGCATGCTGTGGTGGCAAAGGCTGTTTGGTTAACTTGTTCTTTTTGTGGTTGGAAGGAAACCATGGGACAATCCATCTGTTCCATGGTCAAGCCAAAAATGGTGCCTCTTTCCCAGGGAAGACAAGCAGCACATGCAGGTAAAATTATCAGCCCACGAAAGTTTTTTTTTTGACAGAAAGAAAATACAGTAAAAAGCACTTTCAAACACTATACCAGCCCTAAAATGGAAAAATAATCTCAATTTATCCACAGAAAATATGTTTTCAATTAGTTTACACTAGTTTTAAACTGACAGCAAAAACAAGTACTCCATTTAGAAGTGCATTACAGTCTCAAGACAGTCCATTATAACACAAAGCTCTTAGCTATAAAATAAATTTCCTGAAGGGAAAATAATAAAACATCAGTAAATATAAGACACTGGAAGTTTTTTTTCCCATAGGGAACTTATCTGCCTAGCAAAGAACATCACAAGGCAACCATTGAAATTTGAAAGCCTCAGAGGAGCCTACTCTTCAGCTACAAGAACGCTCTAAAGGGCTTCATGCCCAAACTTCCTTTTAGACAGCTCAGCTCAAACCACCTGACAGTTTGAGTGCAAGTAAGGTACTCTGAGGCTTTGGAAGCTGGCTGGCTGTTATATCCTTGTTAGGATATAACCCATACAGTTAAGGCTACTGCAGCAGTGATCAATATGAACATTTTTAAATTATCAGGGCTTCATGTGGAAATTTATTTTGCAATGTTCTTACAACAGTTTACATTATTTTGCTATATCTTGGCCTGCTGAACAAAAGTGTTACGTGAATGAGGCTGTTTCTAATGTGACTCAGATTTCTTTGAGGAGTGTCTTGGAAAGTGCGGACATTATTTCTAGAAATGCAGCCACTTCTGTTGTATTGAGGAGGTTTGCTTGGTTACATAACAATAATTTTTCTGAAGATTAAAAAAATGAGATTTTCAATGCTTCTTTAAATTCTGAATTTGTGTTTGGTCTTGCTGCTATCCAGATTCTCAAACAGTGGGATGATATAGGTATACTGATTTATTTATTATTTGTTGACCAGGAAAGTCCTTCTAGGTTCCACAGAGTCTGTTTTCAGCGGAGGCCTGGGGAGAAATGCTCCAGATGCATGTCTTTGGAATGTGGGAGGAAACCCACATGAACACAGGGAGAACATGCAAACTCCACACAGAATGCACCCCAGCTGAGAATCGAACCAGAGAACCTCTTGCTGTGAGGCAACAATGTTAACCGCTGCACCACTGCGCCGCCCTATGCATGGAGTATCTAGAATGTTTCATCTTCCCAGGTTCTTCCCAAACAAGATGTCCAACTTCAAAGAGCAGAACAAATAAAAATGCCAGGCTATCAAGAGTCAGGGTACCAAGAGAAAATTGCAGGAGGATAATGTTTCCAAATCAAATAAAAGGGGTTCCTTTCCCAAAAAATATCTTTCTCCTGCTAAAGAATGACTATGCCATGACTCAGGGCATTCCGTCCATTCCTACTGATCCTCCTCCCCTTTCACCTTCCCCCAGGCTTTAGCTCAACTCAGCAGCCTGGCCATAAATAGTCTCAGACAACTGGCTGCTAAGAATAATTCAGTGAGGATACTCTTGGCAGTAGAAATCATCCTCCCTTCAGAGACCCCCCCCCCCCCCGACTAGACACTCCTGAACTCTCTGGTACTCCTTCAAAAGTTGCAAGTAGGAGTTACAGAAGCATTTCCTGCACCACAAAAAGGAAAACAATTTAATTTTAAATCAGAATATTTTATAGTACCCAAAAAGGAACTATTGTGGAGATTAGTGCCGGATTTAATGTACCTAACTACCATTCTGAATGTAGCAATGAAACCCAAAGGAGCCACCACGCCAGAGTATGAATAAAATCTTTAATAACCAGGATAAGCGCTTTCAAGTAATCCAACTCTTTTATAAATCCAAGTGCAAAACATAATGAAACACAAACCTGTTTAAAACCACATTCAACCAGTAATACAGCACACACCCTCTAGAGGGACCAATCAATTCAATTTCCAGGGTCTATGCCCTCTAAGAACAGGCTTTAGTGGTAAAACATTATTAAGCCCTGGCTCTCTATCTGCCTGCAGATTTGCAATCCAGTTTACTTCAACCTGTTCTATTTTGTGGGAAATATCGCCCCCTCTTCTGGTTAAAGCACATAACTGCAGGACCATAAATTTAAAAGTACGTCTCAAATTTTTCTTAACATGCTGTGCCAGTGCATTATGCTCACCACCAGTCCTTATATCTCTCTGCAATGTTGTAGGACCCTCTCCTTCAACATTCGGTTGGTTTTGCCAATATAAAATGAGTCACAATCCTGGCACTTCACTAAAAAGACCAGGTTCGTGGTAGTACAGTTGGCAAAACCTTTCAAACAATACACACGTCCAGTGACAGGCTGTTGAAATCCAGGAAATTGAATTGATTGGTCCCTCTAGAGGATGTGTGGTGTATTGCATTTTTACTGGTTGAATCTTCTTCTTCTTTTGGCCTTTCCCGGTTAGGGATCGCCACAGCGGATCATCTGTCCGCTGATGATTGGCAGTGGAGTTTTACAGTGTTGAGTTGCCATCCCGGAGCCTAACCTTCCACAGAAGGCACACACACGCACACCTAGGGCCAATTTAGAGTGTCTAATTCACCTACTGCATGTCTTTGGGATGTGGGAGGAAACCGGAGCATCCAGAGGAAACCCACGCGACCACAGGGAGGACATGCAGACTCCGCAGAGAAAGCACCCCAGCCAAGAATCAAACCGGAGAACCTCTTGCTGTGAGGTGACAACACTAACCACTGCACCACTGGTTGAATGTGGTTTTAAATATGTTTGTGTTTCATTATGTTTTGTACTTAGATTTGTAAAAGAGTTGGATTACTCGAAATCGCTTATCCTGCCTATTAAAGATTTTATTCATACTCTGCCATGGTGGATCCTTTGGGTTTTGTTGTTGCTGTATATGTTGTTTACCAATTTAGTCCTTCAGTTCTGCTACTTCTGGTTTTGTCTGTTTGACCTTTCTGAATGTACTCAAATTCAAAATACTTACCCCGTAGGCAGCTCTACCCTTTCTTCTAGGCCATTGTTTCATAATGAATTTACATCTGAAGGATGTGTATCATCACATGCCAATTACTCCCAACTCCAAGTTGAACCTAGAAATGTCCCATCTCACACCCTTGCAAATAATTGTCATCTGGGCTGTATAATGGACACAGAAAAAAAAAAGTATTGCCTTTCTACCGGAAGATGGAATCCCGACTGTTCAAAACATTTTCGGGAGTTTCTCTCTTCAAAAAGCTGCCTCCTCAAGAGAGTTTCTCAAAATTCTAGGCCTCATGGTATCCATGAACCTCATGACACCATAGGCTAGACTCCAAATGACAAAGATTCAATGGCACTTAAAATTGTTGGACCAAGAACCTGCTTCCCTTGGAGTTCCAGACACCGCTGCTGGATTTTGTGAAATGAAAGTAAAAGAGGTGGAGGGATCGGGTGTCTCTCCATCCACTCTAACCCTTCTCCCTCCAGACCTCAGTTCAATCAGTCCATCTCATCAGATTTTGCAAGGGGAACAGTGTACAGGGGAGTTCAAATGCAAGGCATATTGGGACTTTCTGACACTGCAAACCACAAAATGTTAGCAGTGATTCAGGCCTTAAAAGTTCTTTACCTCTCACAGTATGCAGGTCCCCTTTCATTGGTCACAGATGACACCGCAGTGATATGGTACCTGAACAAACAAGGAGATACAAGGTCATACCCTCTTTGTTTGTTGGCAGTTGTGGCCTGGAAGCTATCCTTACAGCACTTTCTGATACTTCATGTCTTATACATCCCATCAGGACAAAACATAGTGGCAGACAGACTACGCAGATTCTGGACAGACCCTCACAAGTGGAAAACTGGGACAGATGCCTACCTGGATTTGGTCCAGATGTGGGGAAAACTTCAAATAGATCTGTTCACCTTCCTTCAAAATAGACATTTGGAAAAATTCTGTATGAGACAACCTTGTAACCATTCTTGGAGAACAGAAGCATTTTTGTTCCCTTAGATGGAAATGTTCCTTTATGCATTTCCACCCATTTAACTGATGTCCAAGGTACCACCAAAGATTCAGAAAGAATTATAAATAGATCACTGTTGTGACCTCCTTTTAGCTCAGGCAAAGTAGGTCCTTCCTTTTAATGGAATTGACCAAAAGCAATTACCACAAGCTTCCTCACACTCTGGATCTGCTCACACAGTGTCAGGGGTGACTGGTGCACCTTGACTTAGAGCAATTGCTCCTGACAGCCTGGATGATTCTGTCTTGATACCTTTTAGGCACTTGGTCCATGAAGATGTGCAGCAGGTACTGAAAGAGGCAAAAAAAAAAAAACTGTAACCAAAAAATCTTATGTTTACAAGAGAAAAGGGTTTTCTAGGTGGTGACAAACCAATACCAGAGTGCCCGGTATGGTGTCTTCTACTCTAGTTTTGAAATATTTGTGTGAGCTACTCAAAAATAGCTTATCTTATGCATCTAAGGTGCATCTTGTGACCATCTCAGTTTGTCTGCCCTTGGAACCCCCTCCTACATCTCTTTCTGTGGTCAAGCAATTTAAAAAAGGAGTCCCTCTCAAAAGCAAATTTCTTCTCCTTGGGATCTCAACTTTGTTTCTGAAAATTTTGATTCATCTCTTTTTGAACTTGCCTTTCAGGTTGATTTTAAGGTTCATCACTTAGAAAACTGTTTTGCTTACTGTTCTGACATCTGCAAGGCAAGTTTCTGAGCTGCAAGCTCTTATGGTGAGCCAACTTTATCTCCTTTTCCACAAGGACAGGACTGTTTTATGCATGAATCCTTCTTTGATGCAAAAAATGTTTCTGAATTTACCCTGAATCAAGCCATGAATCTCCCAGTTTATTATCTGAAATCTAAAGACAAGAGAGAGAGAGAGAAAAGGATTCTGCATACATTGGAAGTGCACGAACAGCTCAGGTACTACCTTGACAGAATTAAGCTCATCAAGAAAGCTGAACAACTGTTTATTTCCTATTCTGCAGCTAAGAGGGGTCAACCTCTCTATAAGCAAATGATTGCTCATTGGTTGTCCTCTGACAAAAATATATTTAAGATCTATAAGCCTTACAAAAGCTGTGATCAAAGTTTGTACTCACACTGTGTACCAAAAGTCTGGAATACAATCCCTGCACCAATCAGGGCAATACATAACTTTATTTTATTTAAGCTACAACTAAAAGAATTACTATTAGACTTCTGGCTTTGTACATGCTGCTCTCTTGGCTAATAATTTCAGCTCCTACTCATCTAATACCTCTGTACAGCCTCTCTCTCTTTTTCCTTGCTTTTGTTTCTCTTACTCTTAATTTTGCTTTTACTCTTTATTTATCCTATCTCTCATATCTACTCCAGTTATTACCTCTAACATACACCAGACTACAAAGCCAGCAAAAAAGATGCCAACAATCTTGTATTAAATAGCTTATTCACACTGAATAACACTCTGGTACCTCGGCACAGCCTTCCTGGAGTTACAAAATATGCCACACCAAGCATCCATGTACATACACACATATAGTGACTTAAATACAATTAATTAAACAATCATCTAATTAATCAACCATCAATTAAAATAATCATATATACATTTTAAAGAAACACTCTCCAGTTACATTCACTATTTAGACCTACTGGCGATAGTGTATTAAAATTTAAAATATATAAAGTTTCTTAATACAATAAAAAGAAGTTATGTACCTACCATAACGTTCCATGTTAGTTGTCTTCTTTTCGCCTTCTTTCTTGCTGGTTGGATTTGGAGCCAATCCTCGGCTCCGACTCAGCCATCTTCAAAAGCTAGAGAGCTGCATAATGGCTCGAGGCCACCCCATATCCCATGATGCCTGGCACTAGATATCCAGATCTCGTTTGGTAAGACTAACTGCAGACATAATAGGGAAAGGATCCTATCCTGGAATATTTAAAACCTCCAGAGAGGCTACAAGACAGAAAGGAATATTCAGAGAAGACTCAGCCAGCGAACAAAAAACCATAAGGAACTCTTCTCGGTCTACAAGGATAGGGGGATGGAGGGTGGGACGCAAGAAAGAAGGCGAGAAGAAAACAACTAACATGGAACGTTATGGTAGGTACATAACTTCTTTATGTTAAGTTGTCTATCTCGCCTTCATTCTTGCTGGTTGGGACAGTGTCCCTAGCACCTAAAATCCTGGGTGGCTCATCGGAACAAACCTTTCAGAACAGTGGAACCAAAATCAGCTCTGTTCCTGGAAACCAAATCCAACTTATAATGCAAAATAAAAGTATGTGGGTTGGCCCACGTAGCCACAGCACAAATAAATTCCATGGGCAACCTAGCCTGAAAGGCCACAGAAGTGGCTAAAGCTCTGGTGGAGTGACCTTTTGGTTTAATGGGTAATTCTTTATTCCTCAGTTGATAGACAAATGTGATGATAGAAGTCAACCACCTGGACAAGGTTACTTTTGAGACTGGAAGACCTTGTTTACCCTCAGCATAAGAAAGGAAAAGTTGGTTCGATTTCCTGATATCCTTCGATCTATGCACATAAAAGCGTAGTTGCCTGTGAACATCTAACTGATGCAATTTGTATTCCACCCTGTTGGAGTGGTTGAGAAAAAACACAGGAAGGTCTATGGACTGATTCAAGTTATTTTCTGAAGAGACCTTAGGAAGGATTAGTCCTGAGAGCGACCCTATCATTGTGGAAAACTAGGTACGGAGGATGGGAACAAAGAGCCTGCAGTTCCAAAACTCTTCTGGCCGAAGTAATGGCTACCAGAAAGAGAGTTTTCCATGATAAAAACTTCAGGGAACAAGAAGCTGCAGGTTCGAAGGGAGGTAATATTAGAGAAGCTAAAATCAAATTTAGATCCCACGGAGGTGGAGGATCTCTCACTGGAGGTCTGAGCAGAGTGGTCCCTTTGAGAAAGGCTCTACACAGCTTATGCGACATGATATTATTTCCCAACAGGCCAATGTGAAAATTTGAAATTGCAGCTAACTGAACTCTAATTGTAGCGGAAGCGGACCCAGAATGAAAGAGTTCCGCAAGAAAATCCAAAATGTGGTGTATAGGGGCTGAAAAGGGGTCTATACTTTTAGTCTCTGCCCAGGAAGAAAAACGTTTCCACATACTAGCGTAAGTTTTTCTAGTGGTAGACTTGTGTGATGATAAAATAATTTCCCGCATAGACGGGGAGATATCTGGAAGCCTAGCTAAGGTTGGAAGTGGAGCAACCAAGCAGTGAGCTGGAGAGATTGCAGGGATTGGTGCAGCCCGCCCGATTGATGGATCAGAAGGTCTGGAACTGGGTCCAGAGTCCAAGGCTGCTCGAGAAGATGATGATGCAGGAACGGGAACCATATTTGTCGAGGCCAGTAAGGAGCAATGAGGATCATTTTGCAGCCCAAAACGGTAGCTTTCTGTATCAGTTCTGGAATAAGGGGAAACGGAGGGAATGCATAAAGAAGTCCCTGAGGCCAATCATGGACCACAGCATCTCTGGGGGAATGTCTGGGAAGTGGAAGGAGAGAGAAGAAGTTGTTGCATTTGCTGTTGAAGGGGGTGGCAAAAAGGTCGCAGCAAGGCTGGCCCCATTTGCGGAATATTTTATCCGCAACTACTTGATTCAGAGACCACTCGTGAGGCATGAGAATTGCTCTGCTCAGCCTGTCTGCTATGACATTGGACTTCCCAGGGATGTGCATTGCGACTGTTGGGAAGAGATCGTCCACTGCCAGAGTCTGAGTGCTTCTCAACATAGGGAGTAGGACTTGGTTCCGCCCTGCTTGCTGACATACCACACTACTGACATATTGTCCATTTGAATTGCAATGGTCCCGGTAGGAAGAGAGTCCTGGAGAGCTTGCAATGGTAGAAGCACGGCCTTCATCTCTAAGACGTTTATATGCAGGTGGTACTTCTGAGGTTGCCAGGTGCCTTGGACTGTCCTGCCCTGATAATGCCCCCCCCCCCACCCAATCAGGAAAGCGTCCGTGGTAACCGTAGAAACTGGAGGGGGAAGTACAATTGGTCTGCCTAGGGGTACTGATGTGGAGACCATCCACTATGCAAGGTGCTTTTTGCATGCTTCTGTGATCATAATCATGTGAGACATGGGAAGCTGTTGGAAGGACCACTGGGTGAAAATCAGCCACTGGAGGATCCTCATGTGAAAACGAGCTAGAGGAACAAGTATGATAGCTGCTGCCATAAGACCTAGAGTTTGGAGGACGAACCTGACTTGAATTCTCTTGCATGCTAATAAGACCTGCACATGCTGACGAATCACTAATACCATGTCTGGTGGAAGGCTCGCTGACATGTCTTTTGTATTTAAATTTGCACCTATGAAGGTGATAGACTGACAGGGCGACAATGCAGACTTTTTGAAATTTATTGAGATACCTAGTCTGGAGCAAGTCTCGATAGTGAAGTCTCTGGCTCGCAGAAGGTGATGCCTGGTGGTAGCAGTAAGGAGCCAGTCATCTAGATATGGAAACACCTGGAATCCTTGCCGTCTTAGGTGAGCGGTAACTACTGCCATACATTTGGTGAACACCCGGGGGACTGTGGTGAGACCAAAGGGCAGAGCTCTGAACTGGTAATGGCTGGCTCCCAGCTGGAAGTGGAGGAATCTTCTGGAGTGTCTGTCCATTTTGACATGGTAGTATGCATCCTGAAGATCTATAGAGCACATCCAATTGTCCTGACCCAGAAAGGGCATAATGGACTGTAGCGTGACCATCCAAAACTTGGTTCTTTGTACAGACCTGTTCAGTCTGCTGAGATCCAGAATGGGTCTCCAGTCCCCTGTCTTTTTTGGTACCAAAAAGAACCTTGAGTAAATTCCGGATCCTTGCTGGTCTGCTGGGACTTGCTGGATGGCCCTTTTTCTTAGCAGTTCTGAAATTTCTTGTACTGCTTGATCCCTTATATTGGGTGGAACATCTGGAAGGGACTTGTTTGACATTACGGGAGTGCGAACAAAGGGTATTCTGTAGCCTCCAGATATAACTGACCATACCCATTTGTCTTGTGATATGTCTTGCCAGGCTCTTGGGTACAGCAATAATCTTCCCCCGACTGCCTCCGGAGGTGGGCAGTTGGGCAACCCTTCAGGGATGGTGGGAGGGCTTCTCAGAGAAGGATTCTCTGCTGCCCTGGTTTTGCGGACGCCCTCTGCCATGAGGGCAGCGTCTATTATTGTTCCCTCCTCTGCCCCTGGATGGGAACTCACCACGTGTGTCCGGCAAGGCTCCCTGAAATTTCCGGAACCACATCTTTCCGCTCTTCTGACCCTTGGGATATGGTCTGGAAGGAGTGGAAAAACGGACTCCCACGGCAGAGAGAGTCTTGCCTTCCTGTTCACACCTGGTAAGGGTGTTCTTCACCTGGGATCCAAAAAGAGAGGAACCATCAAAGGGGGTGTTGGTGAAAGACACTCTGAAAGGTTCCACAAAGTTACATAGCCGCATCCAAGTGTGTCTCCTTAGAGCAACACCTGTGCCTGCGGCTCTACTCGCACCATCGGCTGCATAAGAAATGAGCCTCATGGAGGAGTTCACCACTGAATTAAGAGTCGCCAGCTGGGAGGCTGCCTTAGCCCGGTCCCCCTCAGCTGATGGATCTTGGAGGGTATCTCCAAGCTCTTTAAGGAGATCCCTTTGAAGACGGGTAAAGTGGCACAAATAATTCAGAGACCTCATAGAAAAAGTCGCTGAAGAGAACATCCGCTTCCCATATCTGTCCATCGTCCTGGACTCCTTGTTAGGGGGATGGACAGATGAAGAAGTTTTAGCCAACTCCTTCTTCATGGCCGCCGCTACCACCATGGCATCAACAGGGACACCTTTGGTCAAAAACTGTTTATCCTGTGGTGCTGTTATGAATTTAGTGGGTCTTCTGGGGGTGGGTTCCACTGTGTCTGGAGCTGACCATGCCTTCCGAGCCACCACGGACATCAGTGGGTCGAAAGGCGGAGACTCCCAGGAGGTGGAAGGTCGGGATCCAAACGCATGCAGGAATACCGACTCATCCTCGGAGGGGCTTAGTGTAGTCCAGTTCCCCCTCCGCCTAAGCATTTCAAGGATGTATGAGAAGGAGACATCTTCAGAGGATGATCTTGGGAACCCTTCCGAATCCTCCAAGTCGGTATCTGATGTGACAGACTCAAGGGAGTCAACATGCTACCTCTTGCATTTCCTCCTATGAGGTGGCCCCTCTGAATGATCAGGGGAGGCCTTGGAAGAGGAAGATACACCCAAGGGAGTGCCCTGGAGCGTTGGTTCCCCACGCTTGGGGTTTGGAGGAGGGACAGAAGCAGACGCAGGCACCATAGTGGGAGGAGCTGGTGGGGATGATCGTGGGGCTGACTCAGGAGCCAGCACACTCCTCATGACCTCTAAGGCATTCCTGCTTGGATGCCGAGAAGGCTCCAGTTCCGAAGAGACCAGAATCCCTCTCCGTACTGAGGGGGACGGCTTCAAAGCCGATGTAGGAGCCAAGCCCACCTGCGCCAAAGCTCCGAGAGGGAGAATGGGGTCGGACAAGGGTCCAATGCCACTCGCCCCCTCAGAGCCGACGAGGGAGTCTCGGCGCCCAGACCCTTCCAAGGACGGTACCAAAGAAGTGATCGGAGCCGACGATGGAACCGAAGCAGAAGGTATCGGTGCCGACAGTTCCACGACCCGAACTCCAACGAACTCTGGCTCCGAGCTCAAGGAAGGAGTCGGAGGAGGAATAACTGCAGATATGGACAGAGCCGACACCTGATGAGGGGGGCTGGACAACATTTTTGCTAGGGCCTGCGATTTTAACAGCCTACTGAGCACTCTCTCCACATCATGATCGGATAGTCTTGAGGACCGAGAAGAGTGGGACCGATGACTGTGCTCCGACTGGAGCAGAGGAGACCTCCAAGCCGAGCATATCGACTCCAGGGAAGGAGACCTAGATCTCTTTTGATTCCCCGTCGGCTCCGAAGGGAGAGTCAGAACTGACTGGGAGACAGGTAAATCGGTTCCAGCTGGAACAGAGGCTGAAGGAACAGCTTCACCCATCGACGGCTCCGAACTGGGAGCCGAAGATTTTGGTGGCTTAGAGGCCTTCACAGGCTGAGTCTTTGCTGGTGAATCCTGTTTAAGTAATCCACGCAGGATTAACTTATTTTTATACTCTTGCAGGACTCTTGGGCTGAAGGCATGGCAAACCGAACAAGAGTCCTGCAGGTGCACGACACCGAGACAATAGACACAGGAAGTGTGACCATCTGTCAGAGACATCTTCTGTCAGCATGAGTCACACTTCTTGAATCCAGACACCTTGGTATCCTTGGACATCCCTGAAAAGGAAAAAGAAAACCAAGGACAACACACACAAAAAAATAGGATGTAAATACTACCACACACACTAAGTTAGGACACCCAAAACAGAGCCAAGAAAACTGACAATATTTATATAAGCTACACAAAACTAAGTAAGAGCTAAGAGTTTTTTTTTTTTTTTTTTTTTTTTTTTAATAGAAAAGGTGAAAAGGGTTAGCTTCTAATTTAAACAGTTACCTAAGAAAGTGAAGGGATAGGGGAAGGTTTAAGAAAGAACACTACAAGTATATATATAACTAGTATAAACAATCTACACTAACAAGCCTATAAATTTTCATCAAAGACGATTGAATAATGAAAATATACGACCTGAGCCAGTAGACAACCTTGCAGTAGAAGCGGCAAATGAGATCTGGGTATCTAGCGCCAGGCATCATGGGATATGGGGTGGCCTCGAGCCAGTATGCAGCTCTTGAGCTTTTGAAGATGGCTGAGACCCAAACAGCAAGAATGAAGGCGAGATAGACAACTTAACATCTTCTTTTTCATTAACACTTCATCTGTTTCTGAAATATGTTCCAAAATACAAGCTTTTAACAGTGAAAACTCACTACTATGACAGGTAAAAAAATGTAAAGCTATAGGGCTCATAGCATTATTATTTTTTATGTCTCTTAATATGTTCTTGAATATTCTTTTAGTCTCCCCTATATAAAACAAATTACAGGGGTAAGATAGAGCATATACCACTGATTTAGTTATACATGGAAAAGCAGAAGTGGAACAGAATTTTACACCATTTATTTTTTCAAAACATTTGGTAATGTTTGGGGCAAACCGAACACCTTCCACAAGGGAAGGTGCCACATTCACCAACCTGTAGGTTTAATTTTTCACCAGGCGAAACAAATCCATTGTGTACCACCATGACTTTAATATTTCTACCTCTCTTAAAAGAAATATTTACAGTTCTACAAAGATTTGTTACCCCCTCCATATTAATTACTTAGAACCAATAATATCTAATGACATCAATAGCTTTCTCACTTAGAATATTATATACAGTAACAAAATAAACTTTTCTACACTCCTGCACAGTATTAAATTCTCTATTATTATTTATCTTATTTACTAAAGGCCTATTATAACGTATGCTGGTATCTATTATTTTATGAAGGGCATCCAAAATAACATTTCCATCATACCCCCGTTTCTTGAAGTTAATACATGTTTTTATTATTTCCTTTTCTAGACCCATTTCATCATTACATAGCCTGCTAACTCTCAATAATTCATTATAGGGTAGTGCCTTCAATGAATGTGATGGATGGCAACTACTACTATCCAAAATATTATAATCTCCAATTCCCTTTCTGTGTATATTAGTTACTATATTATTATTCCTAATAGTCAAAGTGACATCTAGATAGTTAACTGCTTTTCCTATCTGTAAGCCAGCAAATTTTATCCGAAAACAATTTTCATCTAAATCATTCATAAACTGGGAGATATTTCAGTACCCCCCCCCCTTACATAAAAAAAAAAATCAAATCATCTATACATCTACAATAAAAAATAACATAACTATTAAAAAAAATTCAATCCATACAAAAACTCAACTTCAAAAAGGCCCATGAACAGGTTAGCATACATGGGTGCAAAAGATACACCCATGGCAGTACCCTGTACTTGATGGTAAATGAGCTTTTTAAACTCAAAAAAATATTCATCAAACAAAAATATAATTCCATCACACACTTACAAACAGGACTGTCACCTAGAAAAAAATCTAACAGCTTCCATACCTAACTCATGAGTAATACTTGTATAGAGACTTTTTACATCTATAACTATCCAGTAATATTCTTCATCACATTTAACATTCTTTATTTTATCAAGAAAATGGAAAATGCCTTTAATATAAATCTTTAACTTAACTACACAGTTAAAAATATAGGAATGTAAAAAAATTCCCATATTATGGAGAAAATAATTCTGTGCTGTTACTATGAGTCTACCTGGGGCAGGGGGCTCACATTTTTATGTGTCTTTGGCAGATATACTTATTTCTCACCTCAACTCTCCTTCTCCTCCTCCTCTTTATCCACCATTTTAATGTTCCAGTCTGATATTTGATTTATAAGTGAGTAATAAACTCTCACACTACATGATATTGTATTTATCTTTTTTTAATGATGTATATGTTTATCATTTGATATGTCATATAGGTATTAATATTTGTATTAATCTATGCATTTACTGTATGTTATTTATTTATTTATTTATTTGCATTTGTTAACCGGGTTGGTCCAGCTGGGTAAGAATTACCCTTTTTCAGTGGAGACCCGAGGGGAAAAGCCCCAAACAGACATACAAATGCATACGAATAGACACAAATTAACAATATTACAGAGGAAAACAATATTATGGGTACAATGGATAAGAAAAACAAACAATGAAAGTTTGAGAATATGAGTAAGGTAGGCCAGAGGCATGCATGCAAAATATTTATGAAAAGGTGTTCTGAGCAAGATCTCCGAATTAAGTTAAAGTAGGCAAAGAAATGATGATTTAGGTGTGGAGTTAGTAGTGTGCGAGTTTTAGGTGGGAGCATGTGAAGGACATTCCCATTTGGAGGAGAGATGGGAGAGAAGCATGGATTTGAAATTGTTGTGGTTAGGTATATTACATAGTGGTGTGGGGAGATTGTTCCATAGTTTGGCTATAGTGTGGGATAGTAGTAGTTTACCAGTTGGGTGGATGGGTTTGTGTACATGCAGGAGGTTTTGGCCTGTGGATCTCAGGGTACGGGTAGGTGTGTAGGGTGTTAGAGATTTAGCAAGAGAGGGGCATTCTGCTGGTTTAATGATGAGTTTGTGGGCTGTTGTAAGTTGTAGGTACTTTAGGTGGTTGTGGAGTTCTAGTCAGTTTAGGGTGTGTAGGGAGTGACAGTGATGGGAAGAGTTCTTAGAATTGGTTGCAAATTTGCAGATTTTGTTGTAACAGGCCTCAAGTTTAGCACGGAGTCCGAGTTGTAGGTTGGAGAATAGGGAAGCACCGTACAAGAGAGAGGAGAGAAGGAAGGTAGATGCAAGGGTATGACAGGAAGATGGAGTAAGGTAGTAGTTGTGTCTGTAGAGGAGGCCGATTTTCTGGTGGGTTTCTTTGATTGCTGAGACGATGTGGGAGTCGAATTTTAGGTTTTCATCGATGGTAATGACAAGTAGTTTGGTACTAGGAACGATTTCAAGAGGGGTGTTATTGTGGCTTTTGATGGAAAATTGGACTTTGTGGAACTGGGAAGTTTTAGTGGGAGTAAATATCATTAGCTTTGTTTTGTTGGCATTTAGGGCCAAGTGATGCGATTGCATCCATGATTCAATTTTGGAGAAGGCTGTTTGGGTATTAAGTAGAAGTTTGGAGGGGCAGGAGGCTGAGCAGATGATAGTGGAGTCATCTGCGTATTGGATGACTGAGGCTTCAGGGATGGAGAGGTGAAAGTTGTTAATGAATAAGTTGAAGAGCAGAGGGCCAAGTACTGATCCTTGGGGAACTCCTGTGGGTGTAGGTAAGAAAGAGGAGGTTGACTCTTTCCATTGTACAGCTTGCTGGCGCGTGAAAAGGTAGCTGGAGAACCAGTCTATGATTGAGGGAGATAGATGCAAGTGTGAGAGCTGGGACAGGAGGAGGGAATGGGAAATAGTGTTGAATGCCTTTGAGAGGTCAAGAAAAAGAGAAGATACGTATTTGCCGCTCTCACGTGCTAGGTTGACTGTTTTGAGGAAGGAAATGAGGGCTGTCATGGTGCTGTGGCCTGGGCGGAAACCGTGTTGGGTGGGAGAGAGGAGTTTGTGCTGGATTAGGTAGGGCATGAGCTGGGAGTGGATGGCTTTCTCTAGAATTTTAAAGAGAGGAGAGAGTATAGCTATGGGTCTGAAGTTGGTAGTGTCTGTGTTCTTACCACCTTTGTGGAGAGGAATTATGTATGCATAACGCCAGATGGTTGGTACATAGGATTCCTGAATGGATCTATTAATGAGGATGGATATGGGATAGGCTATAGATTCGGCTGATATTTGAAAAAAATTTGCTGGAAGGTTGTCAGGGGCATTGCAGCATGGTTTTAGCTTTTGCAGTAGTCTTTTTATAGTATAGGTGGTGACAGGTTTAAGTGAGAATAGCGGTGGAGGAGGGGTGAGAGAGGGTTTGGGGTGCAGGGTGAGGGGTTAGTAATGATGGATGGATTGGGGAAAGTGGAGGATAATTTAGCTATACAATCAATGAAAAATGTGTTGAAGTTAGTGGCCGTTTCAAGACTTGAGAGGTTGGGATTGGAGCAGGGGTTGGAAGTATTAGCAGGGTTGAGTATTGAAGAGATGGATGTCCAGAATTTCTTTGGATTGTTTGAGTGTTTGTATTGCAGACTGCTGTAGTAGTTTTTGCGATCTTTTGTTATTGATTTTTTGGCCAGGTTATGAAGATGTTTATATTCTTGGAGGGTGGTGGGGTTTTTCTGTTTTTGGTACAGTTTCCACTTTTTGATTCTCTGAGTGATTATCAATTTAGTTTCTTGGGATAGCCAGGGGCAGGAATTTGTTTTGATACGTTTAGTTTGTAAAGGGGCTACTTTATCAAGTAAGGTAAGGAAGGTTTGGTTAAAATATCTGACGGCGTTATCTAGTGGAAGGATTTTCAGTGGGGACCAATTAGTAACCTTGAGGCATTCAGAGAAGATTTCAGGGTTGAAGGAAGATAGGTTACGGGATTGTTTGAAAATGTGTTGTCTTTCTATGTGTGAGGATAGGCGGTCAGTGAAGGCTGGTAAGTGGTCGCCTAGGAGGTCTGGTATTACACCAGCTTTCAAGATACGGTTGGGATGTGTTGTTAATATCCAATCTAAGATGGTACCGGAGGAACCATCTTTGTTTTGCCTAGTAGGGAGGTCTATTAGTTGGGTGAAATGTTGTAATATGATGTCAGTTTTCACCTATGTGTATGTTTTTTGGTTCTTTCATATGTGGAGCTTTTTTCCCTGGGCCTCTGCTGAAAATGGATAAAATTATCAGACTTTCCAGGTAAACAAATGTCAATAAATACAGACATTAATAAGGGTAAGAAAGGCCAGAGGATAATAACTGACAAAAATACTGTAGAAGTAGAGGTATATGGGCCTGAACAGGTCGTGGTTCATACTTGGCACCAAATCTTTTTCAAGTAGCCAAATTAGCAGGTTTCCTCGCCTCTTTTAATACGTGCTGCACATTCTCAAAAAATAGGTGCCTAAAAAGTATTACAATTCCATCATCCAGGCAGTGAGATGGAAAAATTGAAGGTTAGGGTGTATCAAACAACCCCTGTCCTATGTGAGCAAGTCCATATTGTTAGGGTGCTTGTGGTAATTGCTGTTGAGCATTTTCAAAAGAAGGATGAAACACAAAATCTGTTCATGTAATCCTTGATTGTGTGTTCGATTTCAAGCCTCGGAACAGACTCAGCCATTTACTTAAGCTCACGCCTTCCAAACGCTCAAGCTAGGCTCTACCCATAATGCTCCTCTCTTTACCTCAGATCTCGCTTGCCACTTCATGTGTCAGACACATCCAACCTTTCTCGAGCTTTGTCAGTTATTTACAGTAAGTTTTTTTCCTTGAATTTTCTCATTTCTTTTCTTATATATCTATATTTCTGTTCCTTAGTAGCTTTAATCTTTCTACCCGCTCCTCTCATTTTTTTCTGTACACGTGAGTGACCTTTTTCTCTTTTTCCTCTACCTTTGGGTAGACCTCTTATATGTACCATTGTCGGTACTATCTTTACCGGTTTAAGTATTTTCTGGCTACCATAATTGGTACCCTTTCTCTTTTCTTTCCATAAAAAAAAAATCTTTCCTGTCCACTGTTGTGAGTGCGTGTGTGTGTGTGTGTGTGTGTGTGTGTGTGTGTGTGTGTGTGTGTGTGTGTGCGCATGCTAAACCTTCTTTTTCCGGCATGGCTGATAAACCTGGCTTGACTGAGAAATATTCTATGGGCACCTGTGGCTTTAAAAGGTTCCAGAAATGGAATAGGAAGATGCCCAATTCAGATGGGCATGTCTGGTGTGTGTATTGTCTAGGCACTGTCCACCTGCAGGAGGACTGTGCCATCTGTCAAGGTTTCTCCGACAGGACTTTAACTGAGCAGAGAAACAAGCTTATCTTGAAAGGTTTGTTGAAAGGAGACTTTGAAGAGGCCATATCTTGTCCATAGACGGAAGCCAGCTCATCATCTTCCTCTTCCTCCTCTTCTAAACTGAAGAAATGCTCCCATTTGGTACCAAGCAGTTCCTTGGAACTGCCTGAGAAGTTAACGAAACAGCCTACAGTGTCGAGAGTTTCTTTGGCACCAATAGGCAAGACTAACTCGACACCTACCACTAGTCCAGGTAAGACAACTACAGCCTTGATACCAGAAGTTTTGTCAGTACCAAAACAGACTACTTTGACACCTATACCAAGGACAAGATATTTTCATTTGGTCGATCCATTTGCGGACTGACGACCTAGCCCTTTTGTGGAACCAAGACCACCTAGGTCTCCTTCGGTGGCTTCTGTTCGATCCCCTAATAGCCTCTCGGAATCAGACATAATGAGGCTGGTGGACCACCTAGTGATGGCAAGGGGATTACCTCCTTCTTCGGCTCCCAGCCAACTCTGCACTGGGACCTGTCCTTCTTTGGCATTGTCTCATCTTCCCTTCCAACTCCAGCTGAGTCTTTGGAGCTCCTGGCACTGACCTACCTGGCTTAGACTGTCTCGATTCCAGTAAGAGCCTCTTCTCCAGAATTGAGAGTTGCTATGAGCTCCTCCAGTTTTTCAGAGCCGGAGGTCTCCCGGGGTCAAGACTTCATTGCTGGCTCTGAGAAGAGGGTTCAAATTCCTTTTTTTCAGATCCTTTCATGCCCCTCAGTACTTTGGCTTTTGTTGGCTCGTCCCAGGCTTCTGCTTCAGAGGCAACTTCCTTGGTGTGGGGTGGGACCACGGTTCAAAAGAAGTCTATTTCGGTTCCAGGCTCCCATCCCTCTATGGGTGGTCCGGCCTTACAGATCATATAGAAAGCCTTGTCCATTGTGGACTCCCAATGCTTGTCATCCATGTCGGGTCAAACTTCTGCATCCCCTCGACCACAGCTACTGTCAGCCTTATCCCTGGGATAGAGGGCACAAAAGCCTCAGGAAAGACCCATCTTAGTAATTTCCTCTTTAGATACTTACTCAGAACATCCCTCGAGGAAGTACCTGTAAAGAAAAGCACAAGAAGAAGCACTTACACTCCCCAGAGGAGTACTTCACTGAGGATACCAATTTTGATGAGGGGGAAGGCTGCCCCAGGTCACCCCCTGATGATGTTTCCTTCGGGGACATCCTGGAAATCCTGAAACAGAGTGGTGGCTGGTATTCCCTCCAGCCTTGCTTGGAGGAGTTAGTATACCTGGAGGCTTTTTGTACCCAACCCTCTACTTTTTGGATCTCTCTGCCTGCTGATGAGCTTATCAAACTGCTCACGCAGTTGGCCTGGAAGATTCATGACTCCATCAAGCCAATCCCCAAAAGGCCTGACCAGATCCTTTCTGCCCCTAAGGAAGAGCAACACTGGGCTAAGGGTATCCCCATAGATGCCATGGTGATAGCCAAAGCCACAAAGAAGGAACTTGCAGATGAAAGTCCTATTATACATTCCTCCTAACAAGGAATACGGGACTATGGATAGGTTCCTTCACTTTCAGGTCTTTGAACTACATGGTTCACTTTACCAGGCTACAGAGAGATCCAATCAAAGTGCTGTAAGATACTCTCATGAGAGCAGTAGGTGAAGGGGAATAAGACAAAGTTACCTTTCAGCTCTCCACTCTCAAAGCAATTTCTAAGTCATCCATGAGACTAATTGCCAACACAGCCACAGGGACGACAATAGCAGCGGGTTCAGGCATAGCCATTAAGAGACATGCCTGGATGCACCTGTGTGACTTTGTGGAGCCATTTAAATCTTCATTTGTCAATGCTCCATTTAACAGAACATCCCTTATTGGTAGAACAAAAGTAAAAGACACGCTGACCATATGTGAGAAAGAGGGGAAAACTCTTTCTGCTGTGGGCATATGCTTCTCCACTCCTCAATGGCCCTACTCCAGGAACCAGAAAAGTGGAAGGCTATGATTCAAAAAGTCCCAAGGGCCTTTCCAGGACTCATGTGGCAAATACTTTCCGTGGGGCAGAGGGGGAAGTAACAATGGAAGACATCATCCTAAAGGCAGAAGTGGCCTGCAGAACCAGGGGTCCAGAGATACTTTCTCTGGTAACTCCTACCAGCACTCCTGAACAGAAGTCCGAATGCCTTCCTCTGGAGGCAGTCAGGGGACAATTATCCCTGCACCAATCTGTCTGGCTACAGATAACATTAGACACATGGGTGCAGGGAACCATTTCCAGAGGTTACATTATTCCTCTTTCCTCAAATCCAAAAACACAAAAAAGACTCCCAGACATTCCACCCAGGCACAGGAAAGCACCAGTTGTAAAAATTCAAAAACTGCTCAAAAAAAAGAGTCATTCAAAAAGTTCCACCAGACCAAAGAGGATACGGGCTTTACTTAAGATTCTTTACAGTGCCCAGAAAGACAGGGGACTGGAGATCCATTATGGAGCTCAGCCAGTTCAACAAGGCAGTTCTGCAAACCAAATTCCAGATGGTCTCAGTACAGTCAATACTTCCATTCTTGGAAAAAGATGATTGGATGTGCTCTACAGGTCTTCAGGATGTGTATTACCATATAAAAATGGACAAACGCTCCAGGAGATTCCTGTGAATCTGGCTGGGAGACAGTCATTTCCAGTTCAGAGCACTGACATTTGGTCTTACCACAACCCCCAGGGTGTTTACCAAATGCATGGCAGTGGTAGCAGCTCATATGAGACTGCAGGGATTTTGAGTTTTTCCTTATCTCGACGACTGCCTCCTTACCACTACCACGAGACGTCAACTAGAACAGCAAGGGATTACACCCTGCATCTTTGCGCTTCATTGGGCGTTTCAGTAAATTACGAATAGTCAAATCTACAACCTACTCAACAACTGGAATTTATCAGAGCCTTAAAAAACACTGTTTCTTGAATTGCTTCACTTCCAGGTAAACATGCTTCAAAAGATCAAAACACAAGTAAACCACATAGCTCGAAACAAAAATGTTCCAGCCAGACTCATTCTTCAGGCGCTGGGCTCAATGGCAGCCTCTGTAACTCTAGTTCCTTTGGCCAGATATTGCATGTGAATTCAGCAATGGCTTCTAGCCTTCCAATGGCCATTACTAA